>NW_025813826.1:1352038-1534882 GCF_021917145.1 Hypomesus transpacificus | reverse complement strand
CCTTAGATTCAGTTTAAGAGACTTTCCTTTTTTTATTGCTTTAAAGTGCTTTTCAGCTCCTGAATAGCGTTTTCCATGCATTTACAATGTTTGGCATGTAACTTCTGGCTGAAGGTTTTCTTGATGTTTTAACTGTAATAACATGTTACTGTGGGTGTTTATACATGGTAAAGGTGTTTTCTGAAGCTGTGTAGCCCTTAGATTCAGTTTAAGAGACTTTCCTTTTTTTATTGCTTTAAAGTGCTTTTCAGCTCCTGAATAGCGTTTTCCATGCATTTACAATGTTTGGCATGTAACTTCTGGCTGAAGGTTTTCTTGATGTTTTAACTGTAATAACATGTTACTGTGGGTGTTTATACATGGTAAAGGTGTTTTCTGAAGCTGTGTAGCCCTTAGATTCAGTTTAAGAGACTTTCCTTTTTTTATTGCTTTAAAGTGCTTTTCAGCTCCTGAATAGCGTTTTCCATGCATTTACAATGTTTGGCATGTAACTTCTGGCTGAAGGTTTTCTTGATGTTTTAACTGTAATAACATGTTACTGTGGGTGTTTATACATGGTAAAGGTGTTTTCTGAAGCTGTGTAGCCCTTAGATTCAGTTTAAGAGACTTTCCTTTTTTTATTGCTTTAAAGTGCTTTTCAGCTCCTGAATAGCGTTTTCCATGCATTTACAATGTTTGGCATGTAACTTCTGGCTGAAGGTTTTCTTGATGTTTTAACTGTAATAACATGTTACTGTGGGTGTTTATACATGGTAAAGGTGTTTTCTGAAGCTGTGTAGCCCTTAGATTCAGTTTAAGAGACTTTCCTTTTTTTATTGCTTTAAAGTGCTTTTCAGCTCCTGAATAGCGTTTTCCATGCATTTACAATGTTTGGCATGTAACTTCTGGCTGAAGGTTTTCTTGATGTTTTAACTGTAATAACATGTTACTGTGGGTGTTTATACATGGTAAAGGTGTTTTCTGAAGCTGTGTAGCCCTTAGATTCAGTTTAAGAGACTTTCCTTTTTTTATTGCTTTAAAGTGCTTTTCAGCTCCTGAATAGCGTTTTCCATGCATTTACAATGTTTGGCATGTAACTTCTGGCTGAAGGTTTTCTTGATGTTTTAACTGTAATAACATGTTACTGTGGGTGTTTATACATGGTAAAGGTGTTTTCTGAAGCTGTGTAGCCCTTAGATTCAGTTTAAGAGACTTTCCTTTTTTTATTGCTTTAAAGTGCTTTTCAGCTCCTGAATAGCGTTTTCCATGCATTTACAATGTTTGGCATGTAACTTCTGGCTGAAGGTTTTCTTGATGTTTTAACTGTAATAACATGTTACTGTGGGTGTTTATACATGGTAAAGGTGTTTTCTGAAGCTGTGTAGCCCTTAGATTCAGTTTAAGAGACTTTCCTTTTTTTATTGCTTTAAAGTGCTTTTCAGCTCCTGAATAGCGTTTTCCATGCATTTACAATGTTTGGCATGTAACTTCTGGCTGAAGGTTTTCTTGATGTTTTAACTGTAATAACATGTTACTGTGGGTGTTTATACATGGTAAAGGTGTTTTCTGAAGCTGTGTAGCCCTTAGATTCAGTTTAAGAGACTTTCCTTTTTTTATTGCTTTAAAGTGCTTTTCAGCTCCTGAATAGCGTTTTCCATGCATTTACAATGTTTGGCATGTAACTTCTGGCTGAAGGTTTTCTTGATGTTTTAACTGTAATAACATGTTACTGTGGGTGTTTATACATGGTAAAGGTGTTTTCTGAAGCTGTGTAGCCCTTAGATTCAGTTTAAGAGACTTTCCTTTTTTTATTGCTTTAAAGTGCTTTTCAGCTCCTGAATAGCGTTTTCCATGCATTTACAATGTTTGGCATGTAACTTCTGGCTGAAGGTTTTCTTGATGTTTTAACTGTAATAACATGTTACTGTGGGTGTTTATACATGGTAAAGGTGTTTTCTGAAGCTGTGTAGCCCTTAGATTCAGTTTAAGAGACTTTCCTTTTTTTATTGCTTTAAAGTGCTTTTCAGCTCCTGAATAGCGTTTTCCATGCATTTACAATGTTTGGCATGTAACTTCTGGCTGAAGGTTTTCTTGATGTTTTAACTGTAATAACATGTTACTGTGGGTGTTTATACATGGTAAAGGTGTTTTCTGAAGCTGTGTAGCCCTTAGATTCAGTTTAAGAGACTTTCCTTTTTTTATTGCTTTAAAGTGCTTTTCAGCTCCTGAATAGCGTTTTCCATGCATTTACAATGTTTGGCATGTAACTTCTGGCTGAAGGTTTTCTTGATGTTTTAACTGTAATAACATGTTACTGTGGGTGTTTATACATGGTAAAGGTGTTTTCTGAAGCTGTGTAGCCCTTAGATTCAGTTTAAGAGACTTTCCTTTTTTTATTGCTTTAAAGTGCTTTTCAGCTCCTGAATAGCGTTTTCCATGCATTTACAATGTTTGGCATGTAACTTCTGGCTGAAGGTTTTCTTGATGTTTTAACTGTAATAACATGTTACTGTGGGTGTTTATACATGGTAAAGGTGTTTTCTGAAGCTGTGTAGCCCTTAGATTCAGTTTAAGAGACTTTCCTTTTTTTATTGCTTTAAAGTGCTTTTCAGCTCCTGAATAGCGTTTTCCATGCATTTACAATGTTTGGCATGTAACTTCTGGCTGAAGGTTTTCTTGATGTTTTAACTGTAATAACATGTTACTGTGGGTGTTTATACATGGTAAAGGTGTTTTCTGAAGCTGTGTAGCCCTTAGATTCAGTTTAAGAGACTTTCCTTTTTTTATTGCTTTAAAGTGCTTTTCAGCTCCTGAATAGCGTTTTCCATGCATTTACAATGTTTGGCATGTAACTTCTGGCTGAAGGTTTTCTTGATGTTTTAACTGTAATAACATGTTACTGTGGGTGTTTATACATGGTAAAGGTGTTTTCTGAAGCTGTGTAGCCCTTAGATTCAGTTTAAGAGACTTTCCTTTTTTTATTGCTTTAAAGTGCTTTTCAGCTCCTGAATAGCGTTTTCCATGCATTTACAATGTTTGGCATGTAACTTCTGGCTGAAGGTTTTCTTGATGTTTTAACTGTAATAACATGTTACTGTGGGTGTTTATACATGGTAAAGGTGTTTTCTGAAGCTGTGTAGCCCTTAGATTCAGTTTAAGAGACTTTCCTTTTTTTATTGCTTTAAAGTGCTTTTCAGCTCCTGAATAGCGTTTTCCATGCATTTACAATGTTTGGCATGTAACTTCTGGCTGAAGGTTTTCTTGATGTTTTAACTGTAATAACATGTTACTGTGGGTGTTTATACATGGTAAAGGTGTTTTCTGAAGCTGTGTAGCCCTTAGATTCAGTTTAAGAGACTTTCCTTTTTTTATTGCTTTAAAGTGCTTTTCAGCTCCTGAATAGCGTTTTCCATGCATTTACAATGTTTGGCATGTAACTTCTGGCTGAAGGTTTTCTTGATGTTTTAACTGTAATAACATGTTACTGTGGGTGTTTATACATGGTAAAGGTGTTTTCTGAAGCTGTGTAGCCCTTAGATTCAGTTTAAGAGACTTTCCTTTTTTTATTGCTTTAAAGTGCTTTTCAGCTCCTGAATAGCGTTTTCCATGCATTTACAATGTTTGGCATGTAACTTCTGGCTGAAGGTTTTCTTGATGTTTTAACTGTAATAACATGTTACTGTGGGTGTTTATACATGGTAAAGGTGTTTTCTGAAGCTGTGTAGCCCTTAGATTCAGTTTAAGAGACTTTCCTTTTTTTATTGCTTTAAAGTGCTTTTCAGCTCCTGAATAGCGTTTTCCATGCATTTACAATGTTTGGCATGTAACTTCTGGCTGAAGGTTTTCTTGATGTTTTAACTGTAATAACATGTTACTGTGGGTGTTTATACATGGTAAAGGTGTTTTCTGAAGCTGTGTAGCCCTTAGATTCAGTTTAAGAGACTTTCCTTTTTTTATTGCTTTAAAGTGCTTTTCAGCTCCTGAATAGCGTTTTCCATGCATTTACAATGTTTGGCATGTAACTTCTGGCTGAAGGTTTTCTTGATGTTTTAACTGTAATAACATGTTACTGTGGGTGTTTATACATGGTAAAGGTGTTTTCTGAAGCTGTGTAGCCCTTAGATTCAGTTTAAGAGACTTTCCTTTTTTTATTGCTTTAAAGTGCTTTTCAGCTCCTGAATAGCGTTTTCCATGCATTTACAATGTTTGGCATGTAACTTCTGGCTGAAGGTTTTCTTGATGTTTTAACTGTAATAACATGTTACTGTGGGTGTTTATACATGGTAAAGGTGTTTTCTGAAGCTGTGTAGCCCTTAGATTCAGTTTAAGAGACTTTCCTTTTTTTATTGCTTTAAAGTGCTTTTCAGCTCCTGAATAGCGTTTTCCATGCATTTACAATGTTTGGCATGTAACTTCTGGCTGAAGGTTTTCTTGATGTTTTAACTGTAATAACATGTTACTGTGGGTGTTTATACATGGTAAAGGTGTTTTCTGAAGCTGTGTAGCCCTTAGATTCAGTTTAAGAGACTTTCCTTTTTTTATTGCTTTAAAGTGCTTTTCAGCTCCTGAATAGCGTTTTCCATGCATTTACAATGTTTGGCATGTAACTTCTGGCTGAAGGTTTTCTTGATGTTTTAACTGTAATAACATGTTACTGTGGGTGTTTATACATGGTAAAGGTGTTTTCTGAAGCTGTGTAGCCCTTAGATTCAGTTTAAGAGACTTTCCTTTTTTTATTGCTTTAAAGTGCTTTTCAGCTCCTGAATAGCGTTTTCCATGCATTTACAATGTTTGGCATGTAACTTCTGGCTGAAGGTTTTCTTGATGTTTTAACTGTAATAACATGTTACTGTGGGTGTTTATACATGGTAAAGGTGTTTTCTGAAGCTGTGTAGCCCTTAGATTCAGTTTAAGAGACTTTCCTTTTTTTATTGCTTTAAAGTGCTTTTCAGCTCCTGAATAGCGTTTTCCATGCATTTACAATGTTTGGCATGTAACTTCTGGCTGAAGGTTTTCTTGATGTTTTAACTGTAATAACATGTTACTGTGGGTGTTTATACATGGTAAAGGTGTTTTCTGAAGCTGTGTAGCCCTTAGATTCAGTTTAAGAGACTTTCCTTTTTTTATTGCTTTAAAGTGCTTTTCAGCTCCTGAATAGCGTTTTCCATGCATTTACAATGTTTGGCATGTAACTTCTGGCTGAAGGTTTTCTTGATGTTTTAACTGTAATAACATGTTACTGTGGGTGTTTATACATGGTAAAGGTGTTTTCTGAAGCTGTGTAGCCCTTAGATTCAGTTTAAGAGACTTTCCTTTTTTTATTGCTTTAAAGTGCTTTTCAGCTCCTGAATAGCGTTTTCCATGCATTTACAATGTTTGGCATGTAACTTCTGGCTGAAGGTTTTCTTGATGTTTTAACTGTAATAACATGTTACTGTGGGTGTTTATACATGGTAAAGGTGTTTTCTGAAGCTGTGTAGCCCTTAGATTCAGTTTAAGAGACTTTCCTTTTTTTATTGCTTTAAAGTGCTTTTCAGCTCCTGAATAGCGTTTTCCATGCATTTACAATGTTTGGCATGTAACTTCTGGCTGAAGGTTTTCTTGATGTTTTAACTGTAATAACATGTTACTGTGGGTGTTTATACATGGTAAAGGTGTTTTCTGAAGCTGTGTAGCCCTTAGATTCAGTTTAAGAGACTTTCCTTTTTTTATTGCTTTAAAGTGCTTTTCAGCTCCTGAATAGCGTTTTCCATGCATTTACAATGTTTGGCATGTAACTTCTGGCTGAAGGTTTTCTTGATGTTTTAACTGTAATAACATGTTACTGTGGGTGTTTATACATGGTAAAGGTGTTTTCTGAAGCTGTGTAGCCCTTAGATTCAGTTTAAGAGACTTTCCTTTTTTTATTGCTTTAAAGTGCTTTTCAGCTCCTGAATAGCGTTTTCCATGCATTTACAATGTTTGGCATGTAACTTCTGGCTGAAGGGTTTTCTTGATGTTTTAACTGTAATAACATGTTACTGTGGGTGTTTATACATGGTAAAGGTGTTTTCTGAAGCTGTGTAGCCCTTAGATTCAGTTTAAGAGACTTTCCTTTTTTTATTGCTTTAAAGTGCTTTTCAGCTCCTGAATAGCGTTTTCCATGCATTTACAATGTTTGGCATGTAACTTCTGGCTGAAGGTTTTCTTGATGTTTTAACTGTAATAACATGTTACTGTGGGTGTTTATACATGGTAAAGGTGTTTTCTGAAGCTGTGTAGCCCTTAGATTCAGTTTAAGAGACTTTCCTTTTTTTATTGCTTTAAAGTGCTTTTCAGCTCCTGAATAGCGTTTTCCATGCATTTACAATGTTTGGCATGTAACTTCTGGCTGAAGGTTTTCTTGATGTTTTAACTGTAATAACATGTTACTGTGGGTGTTTATACATGGTAAAGGTGTTTTCTGAAGCTGTGTAGCCCTTAGATTCAGTTTAAGAGACTTTCCTTTTTTTATTGCTTTAAAGTGCTTTTCAGCTCCTGAATAGCGTTTTCCATGCATTTACAATGTTTGGCATGTAACTTCTGGCTGAAGGTTTTCTTGATGTTTTAACTGTAATAACATGTTACTGTGGGTGTTTATACATGGTAAAGGTGTTTTCTGAAGCTGTGTAGCCCTTAGATTCAGTTTAAGAGACTTTCCTTTTTTTATTGCTTTAAAGTGCTTTTCAGCTCCTGAATAGCGTTTTCCATGCATTTACAATGTTTGGCATGTAACTTCTGGCTGAAGGTTTTCTTGATGTTTTAACTGTAATAACATGTTACTGTGGGTGTTTATACATGGTAAAGGTGTTTTCTGAAGCTGTGTAGCCCTTAGATTCAGTTTAAGAGACTTTCCTTTTTTTATTGCTTTAAAGTGCTTTTCAGCTCCTGAATAGCGTTTTCCATGCATTTACAATGTTTGGCATGTAACTTCTGGCTGAAGGTTTTCTTGATGTTTTAACTGTAATAACATGTTACTGTGGGTGTTTATACATGGTAAAGGTGTTTTCTGAAGCTGTGTAGCCCTTAGATTCAGTTTAAGAGACTTTCCTTTTTTTATTGCTTTAAAGTGCTTTTCAGCTCCTGAATAGCGTTTTCCATGCATTTACAATGTTTGGCATGTAACTTCTGGCTGAAGGTTTTCTTGATGTTTTAACTGTAATAACATGTTACTGTGGGTGTTTATACATGGTAAAGGTGTTTTCTGAAGCTGTGTAGCCCTTAGATTCAGTTTAAGAGACTTTCCTTTTTTTATTGCTTTAAAGTGCTTTTCAGCTCCTGAATAGCGTTTTCCATGCATTTACAATGTTTGGCATGTAACTTCTGGCTGAAGGTTTTCTTGATGTTTTAACTGTAATAACATGTTACTGTGGGTGTTTATACATGGTAAAGGTGTTTTCTGAAGCTGTGTAGCCCTTAGATTCAGTTTAAGAGACTTTCCTTTTTTTATTGCTTTAAAGTGCTTTTCAGCTCCTGAATAGCGTTTTCCATGCATTTACAATGTTTGGCATGTAACTTCTGGCTGAAGGTTTTCTTGATGTTTTAACTGTAATAACATGTTACTGTGGGTGTTTATACATGGTAAAGGTGTTTTCTGAAGCTGTGTAGCCCTTAGATTCAGTTTAAGAGACTTTCCTTTTTTTATTGCTTTAAAGTGCTTTTCAGCTCCTGAATAGCGTTTTCCATGCATTTACAATGTTTGGCATGTAACTTCTGGCTGAAGGTTTTCTTGATGTTTTAACTGTAATAACATGTTACTGTGGGTGTTTATACATGGTAAAGGTGTTTTCTGAAGCTGTGTAGCCCTTAGATTCAGTTTAAGAGACTTTCCTTTTTTTATTGCTTTAAAGTGCTTTTCAGCTCCTGAATAGCGTTTTCCATGCATTTACAATGTTTGGCATGTAACTTCTGGCTGAAGGTTTTCTTGATGTTTTAACTGTAATAACATGTTACTGTGGGTGTTTATACATGGTAAAGGTGTTTTCTGAAGCTGTGTAGCCCTTAGATTCAGTTTAAGAGACTTTCCTTTTTTTATTGCTTTAAAGTGCTTTTCAGCTCCTGAATAGCGTTTTCCATGCATTTACAATGTTTGGCATGTAACTTCTGGCTGAAGGTTTTCTTGATGTTTTAACTGTAATAACATGTTACTGTGGGTGTTTATACATGGTAAAGGTGTTTTCTGAAGCTGTGTAGCCCTTAGATTCAGTTTAAGAGACTTTCCTTTTTTTATTGCTTTAAAGTGCTTTTCAGCTCCTGAATAGCGTTTTCCATGCATTTACAATGTTTGGCATGTAACTTCTGGCTGAAGGTTTTCTTGATGTTTTAACTGTAATAACATGTTACTGTGGGTGTTTATACATGGTAAAGGTGTTTTCTGAAGCTGTGTAGCCCTTAGATTCAGTTTAAGAGACTTTCCTTTTTTTATTGCTTTAAAGTGCTTTTCAGCTCCTGAATAGCGTTTTCCATGCATTTACAATGTTTGGCATGTAACTTCTGGCTGAAGGTTTTCTTGATGTTTTAACTGTAACAACATGTTACTGTGGGTGTTTATACATGGTAAAGGTGTTTTCTGAAGCTGTGTAGCCCTTAGATTCAGTTTAAGAGACTTTCCTTTTTTTATTGCTTTAAAGTGCTTTTCAGCTCCTGAATAGCGTTTTCCATGCATTTACAATGTTTGGCATGTAACTTCTGGCTGAAGGGTTTTCTTGATGTTTTAACTGTAACAACATGTTACTGTGGGTGTTTATACATGGTAAAGGTGTTTTCTGAAGCTGTGTAGCCCTTAGATTCAGTTTAAGAGACTTTCCTTTTTTTATTGCTTTAAAGTGCTTTTCAGCTCCTGAATAGCGTTTTCCATGCATTTACAATGTTTGGCATGTAACTTCTGGCTGAAGGGTTTTCTTGATGTTTTAACTGTAACAACATGTTACTGTGGGTGTTTATACATGGTAAAGGTGTTTTCTGAAGCTGTGTAGCCCTTAGATTCAGTTTAAGAGACTTTCCTTTTTTTATTGCTTTAAAGTGCTTTTCAGCTCCTGAATAGCGTTTTCCATGCATTTACAATGTTTGGCATGTAACTTCTGGCTGAAGGGTTTTCTTGATGTTTTAACTGTAATAACACGTTACTGTGGGTGTTTATACATGGTAAAGGTGTTTTCTGAAGCTGTGTAGCCCTTAGATTCAGTTTAAGAGACTTTCCTTTTTTTATTGCTTTAAAGTGCTTTTCAGCTCCTGAATAGCGTTTTCCATGCATTTACAATGTTTGGCATGTAACTTCTGGCTGAAGGGTTTTCTTGATGTTTTAACTGTAATAACATGTTACTGTGGGTGTTTATACATGGTAAAGGTGTTTTCTGAAGCTGTGTAGCCCTTAGATTCAGTTTAAGAGACTTTCCTTTTTTTATTGCTTTAAAGTGCTTTTCAGCTCCTGAATAGCGTTTTCCATGCATTTACAATGTTTGGCATGTAACTTCTGGCTGAAGGTTTTCTTGATGTTTTAACTGTAATAACATGTTACTGTGGGTGTTTATACATGGTAAAGGTGTTTTCTGAAGCTGTGTAGCCCTTAGATTCAGTTTAAGAGACTTTCCTTTTTTTATTGCTTTAAAGTGCTTTTCAGCTCCTGAATAGCGTTTTCCATGCATTTACAATGTTTGGCATGTAACTTCTGGCTGAAGGTTTTCTTGATGTTTTAACTGTAACAACATGTTACTGTGGGTGTTTATACATGGTAAAGGTGTTTTCTGAAGCTGTGTAGCCCTTAGATTCAGTTTAAGAGACTTTCCTTTTTTTATTGCTTTAAAGTGCTTTTCAGCTCCTGAATAGCGTTTTCCATGCATTTACAATGTTTGGCATGTAACTTCTGGCTGAAGGTTTTCTTGATGTTTTAACTGTAATACTATGTTACTGTGGGTGTTTATACATGGTAAAGGTGTTTTGTGAAGCTGTGTAGCCCTTAGATTCAGTTTAAGAGACTTTCCTTTTGTTATTGCTTTAAAGTGCTTTTCAGCTCCTGAATAGCGTTTTCTATGCATTTACAATGTTTGGCATGTAACTTCTGGCTGAAGGTTTTCTTGATGTTTTAACTGTAATACCATGTTACTGTGGGTGTTTATACATGGTAAAGGTGTTTTCTGAAGCTGTGTAGCCCTTAGATTCAGTTTAAGAGACTTTCCTTTTTATATTGCTTTAAAGTGCTTTTCAGCTCCTGAAAAGCGTTTTCCATGCATTTACAATGTTTGGCATGTAACTTCTGGCTGAAGGTTTTCTTGATGTTTTAACTGTAACAACATGTTACTGTGGGTGTTTATACATGGTAAAGGTGTTTTCTGAAGCTGTGTAGCCCTTAGATTCAGTTTAAGAGAATTTCCTTTTGTTATTGCTTTAAAGTGCTTTTCAGCTCCTGAATAGCGTTTTCCATGCATTTACAATGTTTGGCATGTAACTTCTGGCTGAAGGGTTTTCGTGATGTTTTAACTGTAACAACATGTTACTGTGGGTGTTTATACATGGTAAAGGTGTTTTCTGAAGCTGTGTAGCCCTTAGATTCAGTTTAAGAGACTATCCTTTTTTTATTGCTTTAAAGTGCTTTTCACCCCTCCCCTTTTTTTCACCCCTCCTTGAGTCACCACCTTACCGCGGTGGAGGGGTTTGCGTGTCCTAGTGATCCTGGAAGCTATGTTGTCGGGGGCTTCATGCCCCTGGTAGGGTCACCCAAGGCAAACAGGTTCCAGGTGAAAGACCAGACAAAGCGTGGCTCAAAAAAAAACCAACCATGAAGAAATACAACAATGGTTCTCAGTTGCCCCTGCCCGGAAGCGGGTCACCGGGGCCCCCCCCTGGAGCCAGGCCCGGGGGTGGGGCTCGATGGCGAGCGCCTGGTGGCCGGGCCTTTTCCCATGGGGCCCGGTCGGGCACAGCCCGAAGAGACAACGTGGGACCCTCTTCCAGTGGGCTCACCATCCGCAGGAGGGGTCATGGGGGTCGGGTGCAGTGTGAGACGGGCGGCGGCCGAAGGCGGGGGCCTTGGCGGTCCGATCCTCGGCTGCAAAAGTTAGCTTTAGGGACGTGGAACGTCACCTCGCTGGCGGGAAAGGAGCCTGAGCTGGTGCGCGAGGTAGAGAGTTTCCGGCTAGATATAGTCGGCCTCGCCTCGACGCACAGCGTGGGCTCCGGAACCAGTCTCCTTGAGAGGGGCTGGACTCTCTTCCACTCTGGAGTTGCCCTTGGTGAGAGGCGTCGAGCTGGGGTGGGAATACTGGTTTCCCCTCGGTTCGGCGCCTGTACATTGGGGTTCACCCCGGTGGACGAGAGGGTAGCCTCCCTCCGCCTTCGGGTGGGGGGACGGGTCCTCACTGTCGTTTGTGCTTATGCACCAAACGGCAGCTCAGAGTACCCACCCTTTTTGGAGTCTCTGGGGGGGGTGCTGGAAAGCGCTCCTCCTGGGGATTCCCTCGTCCTCCTGGGGGACTTCAATGCTCATGTGGGCAATGACAGTGAGACCTGGAGGGGCGTGATTGGGAGGAACGGCCCCCCCGATCTGAACCCGAGTGGTGTTTTGTTGTTGGACTTCTGTGCTAGACACGGTTTGTCCATAACGAACACCATGTTCAAGCATAAGGGTGTCCATATGTGCACCTGGCACCAGGACACCCGAGGTCTCAGTTCGATGATCGACTTTGTAGTCGTGTCATCGGACTTGGGGCCGCATGTCTTGGACACTCGGGTGAGGAGAGGGGCGGAGCTGTCAACTGATCACCACCTGGTGGTGAGTTGGCTTCGATGGTGGGGGAGGACGCCGGTCAGGCCTGGCAGGCCCAAACGTAATGTGAGGGTCTGCTGGGAACGTCTGGCGGAACCCTCTGTCAGAAGGAGCTTCAACTCCCACCTCCGGGAGAGCTTCGATCATGTCTCGGGGGGGGCCGGGGACATTGAGTCCGAATGGGCCATGTTCCGGGCCTCCATTGTTGAAGCGGCTGACCGGAGCTGCGGCCGCAGGGCGGTCGGTGCATGTCGCGGCGGTAACCCTCGGACCCGGTGGTGGACTCCGGAGGTGAGGGATGCCGTCAAGCTGAAGAAGGAGGCCTATCGGACTTTATTGGCTGGTAGGACTCCAGAGGCAGCTGATGTGTACCGGCAGGCCAAGCGGAACGCGGCTTTGGCGGTCGCGGAGGCAAAAACCCGGGCATGGGAGGAGTTCGGCGAGGCCATGGAGAATGACTTCCGAACGGCTTCAAAAAGGTTCTGGACCACCATCCGGCGGCTCAGGAGGGGGAAGCAGTGCTCTGTCAACACTGTATACGGTGGGGATGGTGCGCTGCTGACCTCGACGGGGGACGTCCTGGATCGGTGGAAGGAATACTTCGAAGACCTCCTTAATTCCACCAACACGCTTTCCGACGTGGAGGCAGAGTCTGGGGACATCGGGGGGGGCCCTTCTATCTCTGGGGCTGAGGTCGCCGAGGTGGTTGAAAAGCTCCGCGGTGGCAGGGCCCCTGGGGTGGATGAGGTCCGCCCGGAGTTCCTTAAGGCTCTGGATGTTGTAGGGCTGTCTTGGTTGACACGACTCTGCAACATCGCGTGGACATCGGGGACAGTGCCTCTGGACTGGCAGACCGGGGTGGTGGTTCCCCTCTTTAAAAAGGGGGACCGGAGGGTGTGCTCCAACTTTAGGGGGATCACACTCCTCAGCCTCCCTGGGAAAGTCTATTCAGGGGTCCTGGAGAGGAGGGTCCGTCGGATTGTCGAACCTCGGATTCAGGAGGAGCAATGTGGTTTTCGTCCTGGCCGTGGAACAGTGGACCAGCTTTATACCCTCCGCGGAGTCCTGGAGGGTACATGGGAGTTCGCCCAACCAGTCTACACATGTTTTGTGGATTTGGAAAAGGCGTTCGACCGTGTCCCTCGGGGGCTCATGTGGGGGGTGCTCCGAGAGTACGGGGTACCGGATTTCCTGATCGGGGCTGTCCGGTCCCTGTACGACCGGTGCCAGAGTTTGGTCCGCATTGCCGGTAGTAAGTCGAACTTGTTTCCGGTGAGGGTTGGACTCCGCCAGGGCTGCCCTATGTCACCGATTCTGTTCATTACCTATATGGACAGAATTTCTAGGCGCAGCCAGGGTGTTGAGGGGGTCCGGTTTGGTGACCTCAGGATCGGGTCGCTGCTTTTTGCGGATGATGTGGTCCTGTTGGCTTCATCGGGCCGTGACCTTCAGCTCTCACTGGAGCGGTTCGCAACCGAATGTGAAGCGGCTGGGATGCGAATCAGCACCTCCAAATCTGAGGCCATGGTAATCGACCGGAAAAGGGTGGAGTGCCATCTCCGGGTCGGGGAGGAGATCCTGAACCAAGCGGAGGAGTTCAAGTATCTCGGGGTCTTGTTCACGAGTGAGGGAAGAATGGAGCGCGAGGTCGACAGGCGGATCGGTGCGGCGTCCGCAGTGATGCGGGCTCTGCATCGGTCCGTCGTGGTGAAGAAGGAGCTGAGTCGAAAGGCGAAGCTCTCTATTTACCAGTCGATCTACGTTCCTACCCTCACCTATGGTCACGAACTATGGGTAGTGACCGAAAGAACGAGATCGCGAATACAAGCGGCCGAAATGAGCTTTCTCCGTAGGGTGTCCGGGCTCTCCCTTAGAGATAGGGTGAGAAGCTCGGTCATCCGGGAGGGGCTCAGAGTAGAACCGCTGCTCCTCCGCGTCGAGAGGAGCCAGCTGAGGTGGCTCGGGCATCTGATTAGGATGCCTCCTGGACGCCTCCCTGGTGAGGTGTTCCGGGCACGTCCCACTGGGAAGAGGCCCCGGGGAAGACCCAGGACACGCTGGAGGGACTATGTCTCTCGGCTGGCCTGGGAACGCCTTGGGGTCCCCCAGGAAGAGATGGCGGAAGTGGCCGGGGGGAGGGAAGTCTGGGCCTCCCTGCTTAGGTCGCTGCCCCCGCGACCCGATCCCCGGACAAGCGGCAGATGACGAGACGAGGAGACGAGACGAAGTGCTTTTCAGCTCCTGAATAGCGTTTTCCATGCATTTACAATGTTTGGCATGTAACTTCTGGCTGAAGGGTTTTCTTGATGTTTTAACTGTAACAACATGTTACTGTGGGTGTTTATACATGGTAAAGGTGTTTTCTGAAGCTGTGTAGCCCTTAGATTCAGTTTAAGAGACTATCCTTTTTTTATTGCTTTAAAGTGCTTTTCAGCTCCTGAATAGCGTTTTCCATGCATTTACAATGTTTGGCATGTAACTTCTGGCTGAAGGGTTTTCTTGATGTTTTAACTGTAATAACACGTTACTGTGGGTGTTTATACATGGTAAAGGTGTTTTCTGAAGCTGTGTAGCCCTTAGATTCAGTTTAAGAGACTATCCTTTTTTTATTGCTTTAAAGTGCTTTTCAGCTCCTGAATAGCGTTTTCCATGCATTTACAATGTTTGGCATGTAACTTCTGGCTGAAGGGTTTTCTTGATGTTTTAACTGTAATAACACGTTACTGTGGGTGTTTATACATGGTAAAGGTGTTTTCTGAAGCTGTGTAGCCCTTAGATTCAGTTTAAGAGACTTTCCTTTTTTTATTGCTTTAAAGTGCTTTTCAGCTCCTGAATAGCGTTTTCCATGCATTTACAATGTTTGGCATGTAACTTCTGGCTGAAGGTTTTCTTGATGTTTTAACTGTAATACATGTTACTGTGGGTGTTTATACATGGTAAAGGTGTTTTCTGAAGCTGTGTAGCCCTTAGATTCAGTTTAAGAGACTTTCCTTTTTTTATTGCTTTAAAGTGCTTTTCAGCTCCTGAATAGCGTTTTCCATGCATTTACAATGTTTGGCATGTAACTTCTGGCTGAAGGTTTTCTTGATGTTTTAACTGTAACAACATGTTACTGTGGGTGTTTATACATGGTAAAGGTGTTTTCTGAAGCTGTGTAGCCCTTAGATTCAGTTTAAGAGACTTTCCTTTTTTTATTGCTTTAAAGTGCTTTTCAGCTCCTGAATAGCGTTTTCCATGCATTTACAATGTTTGGCATGTAACTTCTGGCTGAAGGTTTTCTTGATGTTTTAACTGTAATAACATGTTACTGTGGGTGTTTATACATGGTAAAGGTGTTTTCTGAAGCTGTGTAGCCCTTAGATTCAGTTTAAGAGACTTTCCTTTTTTTATTGCTTTAAAGTGCTTTTCAGCTCCTGAATAGCGTTTTCCATGCATTTACAATGTTTGGCATGTAACTTCTGGCTGAAGGTTTTCTTGATGTTTTAACTGTAATAACATGTTACTGTGGGTGTTTATACATGGTAAAGGTGTTTTCTGAAGCTGTGTAGCCCTTAGATTCAGTTTAAGAGACTTTCCTTTTGTTATTGCTTTAAAGTGCTTTTCAGCTCCTGAATAGCGTTTTCCATGCATTTACAATGTTTGGCATGTAACTTCTGGCTGAAGGGTTTTCGTGATGTTTTAACTGTAACAACATGTTACTGTGGGTGTTTATACATGGTAAAGGTGTTTTCTGAAGCTGTGTAGCCCTTAGATTCAGTTTAAGAGACTTTCCTTTTTTTATTGCTTTAAAGTGCTTTTCAGCTCCTGAATAGCGTTTTCCATGCATTTACAATGTTTGGCATGTAACTTCTGGCTGAAGGTTTTCTTGATGTTTTAACTGTAACAACATGTTACTGTGGGTGTTTATACATGGTAAAGGTGTTTTCTGAAGCTGTGTAGCCCTTAGATTCAGTTTAAGAGACTTTCCTTTTTTTATTGCTTTAAAGTGCTTTTCAGCTCCTGAATAGCGTTTTCCATGCATTTACAATGTTTGGCATGTAACTTCTGGCTGAAGGTTTTCTTGATGTTTTAACTGTAATAACATGTTACTGTGGGTGTTTATACATGGTAAAGGTGTTTTCTGAAGCTGTGTAGCCCTTAGATTCAGTTTAAGAGACTTTCCTTTTTTTATTGCTTTAAAGTGCTTTTCAGCTCCTGAATAGCGTTTTCCATGCATTTACAATGTTTGGCATGTAACTTCTGGCTGAAGGTTTTCTTGATGTTTTAACTGTAACAACATGTTACTGTGGGTGTTTATACATGGTAAAGGTGTTTTCTGAAGCTGTGTAGCCCTTAGATTCAGTTTAAGAGACTTTCCTTTTTTTATTGCTTTAAAGTGCTTTTCAGCTCCTGAATAGCGTTTTCCATGCATTTACAATGTTTGGCATGTAACTTCTGGCTGAAGGTTTTCTTGATGTTTTAACTGTAATAACATGTTACTGTGGGTGTTTATACATGGTAAAGGTGTTTTCTGAAGCTGTGTAGCCCTTAGATTCAGTTTAAGAGACTTTCCTTTTTTTATTGCTTTAAAGTGCTTTTCAGCTCCTGAATAGCGTTTTCCATGCATTTACAATGTTTGGCATGTAACTTCTGGCTGAAGGTTTTCTTGATGTTTTAACTGTAACAACATGTTACTGTGGGTGTTTATACATGGTAAAGGTGTTTTCTGAAGCTGTGTAGCCCTTAGATTCAGTTTAAGAGACTTTCCTTTTTTTATTGCTTTAAAGTGCTTTTCAGCTCCTGAATAGCGTTTTCCATGCATTTACAATGTTTGGCATGTAACTTCTGGCTGAAGGTTTTCTTGATGTTTTAACTGTAATAACATGTTACTGTGGGTGTTTATACATGGTAAAGGTGTTTTCTGAAGCTGTGTAGCCCTTAGATTCAGTTTAAGAGACTTTCCTTTTTTTATTGCTTTAAAGTGCTTTTCAGCTCCTGAATAGCGTTTTCCATGCATTTACAATGTTTGGCATGTAACTTCTGGCTGAAGGTTTTCTTGATGTTTTAACTGTAATACATGTTACTGTGGGTGTTTATACATGGTAAAGGTGTTTTCTGAAGCTGTGTAGCCCTTAGATTCAGTTTAAGAGACTTTCCTTTTTTTATTGCTTTAAAGTGCTTTTCAGCTCCTGAATAGCGTTTTCCATGCATTTACAATGTTTGGCATGTAACTTCTGGCTGAAGGTTTTCTTGATGTTTTAACTGTAATAACATGTTACTGTGGGTGTTTATACATGGTAAAGGTGTTTTCTGAAGCTGTGTAGCCCTTAGATTCAGTTTAAGAGACTTTCCTTTTTTTATTGCTTTAAAGTGCTTTTCAGCTCCTGAATAGCGTTTTCCATGCATTTACAATGTTTGGCATGTAACTTCTGGCTGAAGGTTTTCTTGATGTTTTAACTGTAATAACATGTTACTGTGGGTGTTTATACATGGTAAAGGTGTTTTCTGAAGCTGTGTAGCCCTTAGATTCAGTTTAAGAGACTTTCCTTTTTTTATTGCTTTAAAGTGCTTTTCAGCTCCTGAATAGCGTTTTCCATGCATTTACAATGTTTGGCATGTAACTTCTGGCTGAAGGTTTTCTTGATGTTTTAACTGTAATAACATGTTACTGTGGGTGTTTATACATGGTAAAGGTGTTTTCTGAAGCTGTGTAGCCCTTAGATTCAGTTTAAGAGACTTTCCTTTTTTTATTGCTTTAAAGTGCTTTTCAGCTCCTGAATAGCGTTTTCCATGCATTTACAATGTTTGGCATGTAACTTCTGGCTGAAGGGTTTTCTTGATGTTTTAACTGTAACAACATGTTACTGTGGGTGTTTATACATGGTAAAGGTGTTTTCTGAAGCTGTGTAGCCCTTAGATTCAGTTTAAGAGACTATCCTTTTTTTATTGCTTTAAAGTGCTTTTCAGCTCCTGAATAGCGTTTTCCATGCATTTACAATGTTTGGCATGTAACTTCTGGCTGAAGGTTTTCTTGATGTTTTAACTGTAATAACATGTTACTGTGGGTGTTTATACATGGTAAAGGTGTTTTCTGAAGCTGTGTAGCCCTTAGATTCAGTTTAAGAGACTTTCCTTTTTTTATTGCTTTAAAGTGCTTTTCAGCTCCTGAATAGCGTTTTCCATGCATTTACAATGTTTGGCATGTAACTTCTGGCTGAAGGTTTTCTTGATGTTTTAACTGTAATACATGTTACTGTGGGTGTTTATACATGGTAAAGGTGTTTTCTGAAGCTGTGTAGCCCTTAGATTCAGTTTAAGAGACTTTCCTTTTTTTATTGCTTTAAAGTGCTTTTCAGCTCCTGAATAGCGTTTTCCATGCATTTACAATGTTTGGCATGTAACTTCTGGCTGAAGGTTTTCTTGATGTTTTAACTGTAATAACATGTTACTGTGGGTGTTTATACATGGTAAAGGTGTTTTCTGAAGCTGTGTAGCCCTTAGATTCAGTTTAAGAGACTTTCCTTTTTTTATTGCTTTAAAGTGCTTTTCAGCTCCTGAATAGCGTTTTCCATGCATTTACAATGTTTGGCATGTAACTTCTGGCTGAAGGTTTTCTTGATGTTTTAACTGTAATAACATGTTACTGTGGGTGTTTATACATGGTAAAGGTGTTTTCTGAAGCTGTGTAGCCCTTAGATTCAGTTTAAGAGACTTTCCTTTTTTTATTGCTTTAAAGTGCTTTTCAGCTCCTGAATAGCGTTTTCCATGCATTTACAATGTTTGGCATGTAACTTCTGGCTGAAGGTTTTCTTGATGTTTTAACTGTAATAACATGTTACTGTGGGTGTTTATACATGGTAAAGGTGTTTTCTGAAGCTGTGTAGCCCTTAGATTCAGTTTAAGAGACTTTCCTTTTTTTATTGCTTTAAAGTGCTTTTCAGCTCCTGAATAGCGTTTTCCATGCATTTACAATGTTTGGCATGTAACTTCTGGCTGAAGGTTTTCTTGATGTTTTAACTGTAATAACATGTTACTGTGGGTGTTTATACATGGTAAAGGTGTTTTCTGAAGCTGTGTAGCCCTTAGATTCAGTTTAAGAGACTTTCCTTTTTTTATTGCTTTAAAGTGCTTTTCAGCTCCTGAATAGCGTTTTCCATGCATTTACAATGTTTGGCATGTAACTTCTGGCTGAAGGTTTTCTTGATGTTTTAACTGTAACAACATGTTACTGTGGGTGTTTATACATGGTAAAGGTGTTTTCTGAAGCTGTGTAGCCCTTAGATTCAGTTTAAGAGACTTTCCTTTTTTTATTGCTTTAAAGTGCTTTTCAGCTCCTGAATAGCGTTTTCCATGCATTTACAATGTTTGGCATGTAACTTCTGGCTGAAGGTTTTCTTGATGTTTTAACTGTAATAACATGTTACTGTGGGTGTTTATACATGGTAAAGGTGTTTTCTGAAGCTGTGTAGCCCTTAGATTCAGTTTAAGAGACTTTCCTTTTTTTATTGCTTTAAAGTGCTTTTCAGCTCCTGAATAGCGTTTTCCATGCATTTACAATGTTTGGCATGTAACTTCTGGCTGAAGGTTTTCTTGATGTTTTAACTGTAACAACATGTTACTGTGGGTGTTTATACATGGTAAAGGTGTTTTCTGAAGCTGTGTAGCCCTTAGATTCAGTTTAAGAGACTTTCCTTTTTTTATTGCTTTAAAGTGCTTTTCAGCTCCTGAATAGCGTTTTCCATGCATTTACAATGTTTGGCATGTAACTTCTGGCTGAAGGTTTTCTTGATGTTTTAACTGTAATAACATGTTACTGTGGGTGTTTATACATGGTAAAGGTGTTTTCTGAAGCTGTGTAGCCCTTAGATTCAGTTTAAGAGACTTTCCTTTTTTTATTGCTTTAAAGTGCTTTTCAGCTCCTGAATAGCGTTTTCCATGCATTTACAATGTTTGGCATGTAACTTCTGGCTGAAGGTTTTCTTGATGTTTTAACTGTAATAACATGTTACTGTGGGTGTTTATACATGGTAAAGGTGTTTTCTGAAGCTGTGTAGCCCTTAGATTCAGTTTAAGAGACTTTCCTTTTTTTATTGCTTTAAAGTGCTTTTCAGCTCCTGAATAGCGTTTTCCATGCATTTACAATGTTTGGCATGTAACTTCTGGCTGAAGGTTTTCTTGATGTTTTAACTGTAATAACATGTTACTGTGGGTGTTTATACATGGTAAAGGTGTTTTCTGAAGCTGTGTAGCCCTTAGATTCAGTTTAAGAGACTTTCCTTTTTTTATTGCTTTAAAGTGCTTTTCAGCTCCTGAATAGCGTTTTCCATGCATTTACAATGTTTGGCATGTAACTTCTGGCTGAAGGTTTTCTTGATGTTTTAACTGTAATAACATGTTACTGTGGGTGTTTATACATGGTAAAGGTGTTTTCTGAAGCTGTGTAGCCCTTAGATTCAGTTTAAGAGACTATCCTTTTTTTATTGCTTTAAAGTGCTTTTCAGCTCCTGAATAGCGTTTTCCATGCATTTACAATGTTTGGCATGTAACTTCTGGCTGAAGGTTTTCTTGATGTTTTAACTGTAATAACATGTTACTGTGGGTGTTTATACATGGTAAAGGTGTTTTCTGAAGCTGTGTAGCCCTTAGATTCAGTTTAAGAGACTTTCCTTTTTTTATTGCTTTAAAGTGCTTTTCAGCTCCTGAATAGCGTTTTCCATGCATTTACAATGTTTGGCATGTAACTTCTGGCTGAAGGTTTTCTTGATGTTTTAACTGTAATAACATGTTACTGTGGGTGTTTATACATGGTAAAGGTGTTTTCTGAAGCTGTGTAGCCCTTAGATTCAGTTTAAGAGACTTTCCTTTTTTTATTGCTTTAAAGTGCTTTTCAGCTCCTGAATAGCGTTTTCCATGCATTTACAATGTTTGGCATGTAACTTCTGGCTGAAGGTTTTCTTGATGTTTTAACTGTAACAACATGTTACTGTGGGTGTTTATACATGGTAAAGGTGTTTTCTGAAGCTGTGTAGCCCTTAGATTCAGTTTAAGAGACTTTCCTTTTTTTATTGCTTTAAAGTGCTTTTCAGCTCCTGAATAGCGTTTTCCATGCATTTACAATGTTTGGCATGTAACTTCTGGCTGAAGGTTTTCTTGATGTTTTAACTGTAATACATGTTACTGTGGGTGTTTATACATGGTAAAGGTGTTTTCTGAAGCTGTGTAGCCCTTAGATTCAGTTTAAGAGACTTTCCTTTTTTTATTGCTTTAAAGTGCTTTTCAGCTCCTGAATAGCGTTTTCCATGCATTTACAATGTTTGGCATGTAACTTCTGGCTGAAGGTTTTCTTGATGTTTTAACTGTAATAACATGTTACTGTGGGTGTTTATACATGGTAAAGGTGTTTTCTGAAGCTGTGTAGCCCTTAGATTCAGTTTAAGAGACTTTCCTTTTTTTATTGCTTTAAAGTGCTTTTCAGCTCCTGAATAGCGTTTTCCATGCATTTACAATGTTTGGCATGTAACTTCTGGCTGAAGGTTTTCTTGATGTTTTAACTGTAATACATGTTACTGTGGGTGTTTATACATGGTAAAGGTGTTTTCTGAAGCTGTGTAGCCCTTAGATTCAGTTTAAGAGACTTTCCTTTTTGTATTGCTTTAAAGTGCTTTTCAGCTCCTGAATAGCGTTTTCCATGCATTTACAATGTTTGGCATGTAACTTCTGGCTGAAGGTTTTCTTGATGTTTTAACTGTAATACCATGTTACTGTGGGTGTTTATACATGGTAAAGGTGTTTTCTGAAGCTGTGTAGGCCTTAGATTCAGTTTAAGAGACTTTCCTTTTTATATTGCTTTAAAGTGCTTTTCAGCTCCTGAATAGCGTTTTCCATGCATTTACAATGTTTGGCATGTAACTTCTGGCTGAAGGTTTTCTTGATGTTTTAACTGTAATACCATGTTACTGTGGGTGTTTATACATGGTAAAGGTGTTTTATGAAGCTGTGTAGCCCTTAGATTCAGTTTAAGAGACTTTCCTTTTTTATTGCTTTAAATTGCTTTTCAGCTCCTGAATAGCGTTTTCCATGCATTTACAATGTTTGGCATGTAACTTCTGGCTGAAGGTTTTCTTGATGTTGTAACTGTAATACCATGTTACTGTGGGTGTTTATACATGGTAAAGGTGTTTTATGAAGCTGTGTAGCCCTTAGATTCAGTTTAAGAGACTTTCCTTTTTTTATTGCTTTAAAGTGCTTTTCAGCTCCTGAATAGCGTTTTCCATGCATTTACAATGTTTGGCATGTAACTTCTGGCTGAAGGTTTTCTTGATGTTTAAACTGTAATACCATGTTACTGTGGGTGTTTATACATGGTAAAGGTGTTTTCTGAAGCTGTGTAGCCCTTAGATTCAGTTTAAGAGACTTTCCTTTTTTTATTGCTTTAAAGTGCTTTTCAGCTCCTGAATAGCGTTTTCCATGCATTTACAATGTTTGGCATGTAACTTCTGGCTGAAGGTCTTCTTGATGTTTTAACTGTAATAACATGTTACTGTGGGTGTTTATACATGGTAAAGGTGTTTTCTGAAGCTGTGTAGCCCTTAGATTCAGTTTAAGAGACTTTCCTTTTTTTATTGCTTTAAAGTGCTTTTCAGCTCCTGAATAGCGTTTTCCATGCATTTACAATGTTTGGCATGTAACTTCTGGCTGAAGGGTTTTCTTGATGTTTTAACTGTAATAACACGTTACTGTGGGTGTTTATACATGGTAAAGGTGTTTTCTGAAGCTGTGTAGCCCTTAGATTCAGTTTAAGAGACTTTCCTTTTTTTATTGCTTTAAAGTGCTTTTCAGCTCCTGAATAGCGTTTTCCATGCATTTACAATGTTTGGCATGTAACTTCTGGCTGAAGGGTTTTCGTGATGTTTTAACTGTAACAACATGTTACTGTGGGTGTTTATACATGGTAAAGGTGTTTTCTGAAGCTGTGTAGCCCTTAGATTCAGTTTAAGAGACTTTCCTTTTTTTATTGCTTTAAAGTGCTTTTCAGCTCCTGAATAGCGCTTTCCATGCATTTACAATGTTTGGCATGTAACTTCTGGCTGAAGGGTTTTCGTGATGTTTTAACTGTAACAACATGTTACTGTGGGTGTTTATACATGGTAAAGGTGTTTTCTGAAGCTGTGTAGCCCTTAGATTCAGTTTAAGAGACTATCCTTTTTTTATTGCTTTAAAGTGCTTTTCAGCGCCTGAATAGCGTTTTCCATGCATTTACAATGTTTGCCATGTAACTTCTGGCTGAAGGTTTTCTTGATGTTTTAACTGTAATAACACGTTACTGTGGGTGTTTATACATGGTAAAGGTGTTTTCTGAAGCTGTGTAGCCCTTAGATTCAGTTTAAGAGACTTTCCTTTTTTTATTGCTTTAATCTTTATTGTAAGGAAAAATCCAATATGGCGGCCGTTATAGGTTCTAGAGGCTTTTTTGTTCCTCATCAGAAATAAGGCATATGTAATGAATTTCAGATTTTTGGGACTTATGGCCTGCAAATGGCATCGCTTTGAAAATTGACATATTGGGGCGTGGCCTGTAGCGCCACCTATTGTATCACATGGCCCATGTTTGGTATGGTAGTTACTAATGGTCTGCAGTTTCAACATACCAAATTTCACAACTTTTTACCGTTGTGCTCTAGGGACTGCCATTGACTCCCATGGGTAAAACATAATAATAATAATAAATATAGCTGCAAGCAGCAATGAGGTGGCCAAGCAGTCAAATGACCCATAAAACACTTTAGAAATCCTCAGAACAGGGTTTTGAGTGCATGCAGCAAGTTTGGTGTGAATCCATCAAAGATTTGCTGAGATACGACCCAACTTCCTGTTTGATGGCTTAATTGCACATTTTGATTGCCTGTACCGGGCAAACGGTTGTGAAAATCAAACAATCATGTGATGGCCTTTGTGAGGCTTGGTCTGAAGATAATCTCTGCGAAATTGGACAACATGTGTAGGAGGAGTAGAGAAAAAACATTTTTCAATGAATTCAAAATGGCGGCCGCATCAATTCGGTTATTATCACAAATGATGATGGGTCACACACGGGACGTCCCAAGATATCATGAAACAAAGGAATCACTTAATAAAGGCAAACAAATCAACAGTTATTGGCCAAAACACATTTTTGCTTCCCGCGGCCACGCCCAGTAATGACATGACACCATATTCATTGGACAGCCTCAAAAGAGAGTTCCGAGTCATCACACCAGGTTTGGGGTTGATTTCTTAAAGATTAGCCGAGATATGATCCAACTTCCTGTTTGGTTGCTTTGTTGCCAATTTTGATTGGCTGTACCGGACAAACGGTTTTGAAAATCAAATATCCTTTGATAACTTCTGTGAGGGTTGGTCTGATGATGATGTGTGCCAATTCTGGGGAAGATTTGACAAAAATTGAGGGAGGAGAAGCAAAAAAACGTTTTTTCACAAAATTCAAAATGGCAGAAAATCTATATAACCGGAAATTGACGCCATGGTGTGCGTTGAACTCGTCTCAATCCAGGGAATCCAACGGTACCTCATTTTTGAAAATCGGTCATACGGTTCAAAAGTTACGTGTGTAAACACAAGTCCAACTTTGACCAGTTGGTGGCGCTAGATTACTCCAATGGGAGACATGAAACTTGGTGAATATAAAGAAGGGACTGTGCTTAATGAGTGTGCCAATTTTCACAACTTTTTACCATACGGTTCTAGGGGCTGCCATAGACTCCAATGACAGAAGAAGCGTAATAATAATAAATATAGCTGCAAGCAGCAATGTGGTGGCCAAGCAGTCAAATGACCCATAAAACACTTTAGAAATCCTCAGAACAGGGTTCCGAGTGCATGCGGCAAGTTTGGTGTGAATCCATCAAAGATTTGCTGAGATACGACCCAACTTCCTGTTTGATGGCTTAATTGCACATTTTGATTGCCTGTACCGGGCAAACGGTTGTGAAAATCAAACAATCATGTGATGGCCTTTGTGAGGCTTGGTCTGAAGATAATCTCTGCGAAATTTGGTGAATATTGGACAACATGTGTAGGAGGAGTAGAGAAAAAACATTTTTCAATGAATTCAAAATGGCGGCCGCATCAATTCGGCTATTATCACAAATGATGATGGGTCACACACGGGACGTCCCAAGATACCATGAGACAAAGGAATCACTTAATAAAGGCAAACAAATCAACAGTTATTGGCCAAAACACATTTCTGCTTCCTGCGGCCACGCCCAGTAATGACATGACACCAAATTCATTGGACAGCATCACAAGAGGGTTCCGAGTCATCATACCAAGTTTGGTGTTGATTTCTCAAAGATTAGCTGAGATATGATTCAACTTCCTGTTTGGTTGCTTTGTTGCCGATTTTGATTGACTGTACCGGACAAACGGTTTTGAAAATCAAATATCCTTTGATAACTTCTGTGAGGGTTGGTCTGATGATGATGTGTGCCAATTCTGGGGAAGATTTGACAAAAATTGAGGGAGGAGAAGCAAAAAAACGTTTTTTCACAAAATTCAAAATGGCAGAAAATCTATATAACCGGAAATTGACGCCATGGTGTGCGTTGAACTCGTCTCGATCCAGGGAATCCAACGGTACCTCATTTTTGAAAATCGGTCATACGGTTCAAAAGTTACGTATGTAAACACAAGTCCAACTTTGACCAGTTGGTGGCGCTAGAGTGCTCCAATGGAAGACATGAAACTTGGTGAATATAAAGAAGGGATTGTGCTTAATGAGTGTGCCAAATTTCACAACTTTTTACCATACGGTTCTAGGGGCTGCCATAGACTCCAATGACAGAAGAAGTGTAATAATAATAATAAATATAGCTGCAAGCAGCAATGTGGTGGCCAAGCAGTCAAATGACCCATAAAACACTTTAGAAATCCTCAGAACAGGGTTCCGAGTGCATGCGGCAAGTTTGGTGTGAATCCATCAAAGATTGGCTGAGATACGACCCAACTTCCTGTTTGATGGCTTAATTGCACATTTTGATTGCCTGTACCGGTCAAACGGTTGTGAAAATCAAACAATCATGTGATGGCCTTTGTGAAGCTTGGTCTGAAGATAATCTCTGCGAAATTTGGTGAAGATTGGACAACATGTGTAGGAGGAGTAGAGAAAAAACATTTTTCAATGAATTCAAAATGGCGGCCGCATCAATTCGGCTATTATCACAAATGATGATGGGTCACACACGGGACGTCCCAAGATATCATGAAACAAAGGAATCACTTAATAAAGGCAAACAAATCAACAGTTATTGGCCAAAACACATTTTTGCTTCCTGCGGCCACGCCCAGTAATGACATGACACCAAATTCATTGGACAGCCTCAGAAGAGGGTTCCGAGTCATCACACCAGGTTTGGGGTTGATTTCTTAAAGATTAGCTGAGATATGATCCAACTTCCTGTTTGGTTGCTTTGTTGCCAATTTTGATTGGCTGTACCGGACAAACGGTTTTGAAAATCAAATATCCTTTGATAACTTCTGTGAGGGTTGGTCGGATGATGATGTGTGCCAATTCTGGGGAAGATTTGACAAAAATTGAGGGAGGAGAAGCAAAAAAACGTTTTTTCACAAAATTCAAAAGGGCAGAATCTATATAACCGGAAATTGACGCCATGGTGTGCGTTGAACTCGTCTCGATCCAGGGAATCCAACGGTACCTCATTTTTGAAAATCGGTCATACGGTTCAAAAGTTAGGTGTGTAAACACAAGTCCAACTTTGACCAGTTGGTGGCGCTAGATTACTCCAATGGGAGACATGAAACTTGGTGAATATAAAGAAGGGACTGTGCTTAATGAGTGTGCCAAATTATACAACTTTTTACCATACGGTTCTAGGGGCTGCCATAGACTCCAATGACAGAAGAAGCGTAATAATAATAATAATAAGAAGAAAAGGTAGAATCACTTATGTGGCTTCGCCGCTTCGCGGCTTGGCCACCAATAATAAGAAAAGGTAGAATCACTTATGTGGCTTCGCCGCTTCGCGGCTTGGCCACCAATAAATATAACTGCAAGCAGTAATGGCGGATTCCTCCAAACATTGCGAACCATTGAAAAATGTATATTCTTGACAAATTGGAATTGTATAGAAAAATCTATGCTGCAGAATTACCAATGGGATACCAAATCTGAAATATAATACCATCAAGATCCACAAGGGCCTTTATTTCAACCCAAGGAGTGAAGGGAGGGGGCTTGGTTAGCCTATCCATTCCAGAAAGCCTTTGTGCTTTAGGGCGTGGAATGTAGCGCCACCTATGGGTAATGGTGGGACAGTTGTGGTGTGGTAATTACCCTTGGTCTATACTTTCAAAAAAGCTCGACCAGAGCATACCCCCCGCTCTCAGGGTACCGAGCTTCAGCTCAGTCATGATGCTGGGATGAATGCAGGCCTATATGTAGAGACCAGGGAGACAGACACACTGGCCAGCTGCCCTGATGGGTCCGTGGTAGATCATTAATGCGGGTTGTATCCTACAACGCTCGCGGCCTCTGAGTAGGACATACTGCTGCTGATAGATCAAGACGTTCGGTGGTGGACACATTGCTGGACGAGAGTGACATTGTCTGCCTTCAAGAAACCTGGATGGCCAAGCAAGATCTGGACAAATTGAACTCCCTACACAAGATGTTTCATGGTGCTGGAGAGTCCACTACCGATCTCAGCATGAGAATGGTTTGTGGGAGGATAGCTGGTGGTGTAGCTATACTGTGGAACATAAAATATGACCCAACGGTAAAGGTGGTGTGGCTTAATGTTGACTGGGTTATTGGGTTGGAGTTTAATCACAATGAAAATAAATTTACTATTGTAAATGTGTACACACCATTTGAATCCTATGACCATGAGGATGAATTTCAGAACAGGTTAGGTTAGCTTTTATTCAGTCCTTCATAGAGGACAATAGTTCATGTTGTGTCTATGTCATGGGTGATTTTAATGCTGACATGTCAGATAAGCGTATATTCGCACAACATCTGCAGCAGTTCTGTAATGAAACTAAATTAATGATATCAAGCGTTATTGCCTGATACAAGTTTTACCTATATAAGTGAAACGTGGCACACAACTTCCTGGCTAGACCATATTGTAACCACAGCCGATGCTCATGACTCACTGGAAAGTATAGAGATGTGTTATGGGCTGGCCACCACTGATCACATACCAGTTGCTATGCTGCTAAATGTTGAGAGTGTACCCTTGTTGCTGGCCCCCGAAGAAAACTGGACTGGTCAAAATTGACCAAAGAGGTTATGCACAGATATTCTCTATTAACTGACAGCTTACATAGTGATGTTGCATTTTCTAGGGATGCCCTAATGTGCACGGATATGAACTGCAAGGATAAACATCATGCTGAAAAGCTCTGTGCCATGTATGATGATATTGTCAAATGTCTTTATGCTTCCAGTGAACCTTTTATTAATCACAAGAGTAAGGTCCCTAACGCACGGCCTGTCTGGAATGAGTTTGTGTCTGAGCAACATGCTGCTGCTAGAGAAGCCTTTAGAGTCTGGTCAGAGGCAGGCAGACCCAGACAGGGAGTGCTGCTTGATAACAAAAACCTCACAAATGCTAGATTTAAATATGCACTCGTTTCATTAAGAGAAATGAAAACACAATGAGAGCAGACTCGCTGACCAGAAAGATGCAGAATAACAATCTTACTGACTTCTGGAAGGAGGTCAAGATCATAAATAATAATAGAACTCCCCTCCCTTCTGATATCAAAGGGGTTAGTTGTCCAGAGAAGATTGCTGATCTATGGCATGAGCACTACAGTAAACTATTTAATTGTGTCACAGTAACACAGTGAGAATTGATAATGAATATAAAGGTATCTCTGCAGACTTGATAGTTAGATCAGTAGATATTTATGATGCCATCCACATGCTAGACAACAACAAAGCTTGTGGTATGGATTGCATTTCTGCAGAGCATCTAAAAAATGCCAGTTATAGACTCAGTCCATTTCTAGCCATGTGTCTCACTGGAATTATGGTTCATGGTGTTCTACCGAACTCTATTATGTCAGTACTGTTAGTGCCTGTTGTTAAAGATAAGGCTGGTAAACTGAACAGCATAGACAACTATCGACCCATTGCATTGGCCAGTATCTTGTCTAAAGTGTTTGAGAGAATTATTTGATTGAAATTGGAAATGTATATTCTGACGGCAGAAAATCAGTTTGGTTTTAAAAGAAAACATGGTACTGATCTCTGTATCTATGCTCTGAAGGAGATTGTCTCAGGTACACAAGTCTTAATTTATCTGTATTTTTATGCTTTATTGATGCTTACAAAGCTTTCGATGGAATTTGTCATGAAAAACTGTTTATGAAGCTAATAGCGAGAGGTGTCCCTAAACCTCTTGTGAGGATTTTGGTGTTCTGGTATGCCAATCAAACTTTTCATGTTAAATGGGACAATGTTGTATCAGCTCCTTTCTATGTTGGTAACGGAGTTCGACAAGGAGGAATTTGATTTCCCTTTTTGTTTAATATGGATATGGACGACTTATCAAGCCAGCTGAATAAGACAAATACAGGCTGTCTTGTTGGTGAATCTATTGTCAATCATCTGATGTACGCAGATTATCTGGTTCCACTCAGCCTGTTGCAACAGATGCTATGGGTGTGCTCTCAGTATGGCTTAGATCATGATATAAAATATAATGCAAAGAAAAGCCACATAATGATAGTCAGAAGTAATCAGGACAGGAAATTAACCTTCCCTACTTTTTATTTATCTGGCAGTCCCCTTGGTGTTTGTAAGGAAATAAAATATCTGCCATGTCATTTCTGATGATTGGACAGATGACAACGATATGTATCAACAGCGCTGTAAAATATATTCTCAGGCCAGTATGTTATTAAGGACCTTTTCTATGTGCTCAGATTCAGTTTAATGTTCCCTGTTTAGAACCTACATAACACCATTGTACACTGCTCATTTGTGGTCTATGTACAGGTAAAGGAGTATACAGATACTGAAAGTAGCCTACAATGGTGCTTTTAGATTGCTACTTAATGTGCCAAGGTGGCATAGTGCTAGTCAGTTGTTTGTGTCTAAGCACATACCAACCTGTAAGGCAATCCTGAGACAACTGATATATGGTTTCAATGATGCTTTTAGATTGCTACTTAATGTGCCTAGGTGGCATAGTGCTGGTCAGTTGTTTCTGTCTAAGCACGTACCAACCTGTAAGGCACTCCTGAGACAACTGATGTATGGTTTCATGTGTCGACTGGACAAGTCTGAGAACTGAATAGAAGAGGCTCTGGTCAACCCTCTAAAGAGCTGCTATCGATTACTTGGAACTTAAGACTACATTGGCACAAAAGTCTTCATACTTTTTATGCACTGTATTATCTATGTTTTATGTTTTCGTTTTACTCTCTTTTTTATAGCTCTATGTCTGTTATTTTATGTGGAACTTGGCGTCTGAAATAAAGATTTATATATATATAAATACATATATATATCAATGTTTCAGGATTTGTATAACTTTTTACCATTGCATACAAAATCGGAAATGCAATACTAAAAAGATCAGCTTTTGTTAAGAGATCCAAGATTACAAGATCCACAAGGCCTTTGCTAGAAACCAAGGAATGAGTGGGGGCTTGGTCAGCCCACACTCTCCTGAAATGTTGCGTGTGCGTCTTGCCAAGCCCGCGCGTGTGTAAGTTAAGGCTGAGTGTGTGAGGATGTGGAGCACGCGCGGGCAGGAGGAGGGGAGACATTCATTGGAAATTTGGCTAGAAATTAGCCAAGCAAGCAGGTTTCAAATATTCACCAAAAATCGACCTTTGATCTTACAGTCAAATTTTTCACAGATTTGTGTTATAAACATTCTCAAGAGTCTTCATATGAACTTGTGATTGAATCAGAGTATCAGTTTTTGACTGGCTGATGTGTAAAGCAGTATTTTAGCGTTAGCGATATGTTCAATTTGCTTTATATCAATCATTTTTGGAGATATGAAGTTGCCTTTGCACACGGTAACATGTTGTAGTGTCTTCCATCGATATACCAAGTTTCGTGTTGATATCTCAAAGATTTGCTGAGACATGACTTCACATCCTGTTTGGCGGCTTTTCTGATGAATTTGATTGGCTGTACCGGACAAACGGTTGCGAGGATCAAAATTCTTTAGGATAACTTTTGTGAGGCTTGGTCTGAAGATCATCTCTGGTAACTTTGAAGAAGATATGACAAAAATTGTAGGAGGAGTAGGCTTTCAAAGGTTTTTGATAAAACCGGAAATAGCGGAAAATCTATATAACCGGAAATTGACGCCATGGGGTGCGTTGAACTCGGCTTGATCCAGGGAATCCAATGGTACCTCATTTTTGAAAATGGGTCATACGGTTCAAAAGTTGCGTGTGTAAACACAAGTCCAACTTTGACCCGTTGGTGGCGCTGGAGTGGTCTAATGGGAGACATGAAACTTGGTGTAGGTATAGAATCAACTGTCCTTAATGAGTGTGCCTAATTTCACAAAAAGTTGTCGAAGGGTTCTAGGGGCTGCCATTGACTTCCATGGAACAAGAATAATAATAAAACTAACAATAACAATAGGTTTCCTCCTGACGGAGGAATCCTAATAATAAAACTAACAATAACAATAGGTTTCCTCCTGACGGAGGAATCCTAATAAATATAACTGCAAGCAGTAATGGCGGATTCCTCCAAACATTGCGAACCATTGAAAAATGTATATTCTTGACAAATTGAAACTGTATAGAAAAATCTATGCTGCAGAATTACCAATGGGATACCAAATCGGAAATATAATACCATCAAGATCCACAAGGGCCTTTATTTCAACCCAAGGAGTGAAGGGAGGGGGCTTGGTTAGCCTATCCATTCCAGAAAGCCTTTGTGCTTTAGGGCGTGGAATGTAGCGCCACCTATGGGTAATGGTGGGACAGTTGTGGTGTGGTAATTACCCTTGGTCTATACTTTCAAAAAAGCTCGACCAGAGCATACCCCCCGCTCTCAGGGTACCCAGCTTCAGCTCAGTCATGATGCTGGGATGAATGTAGGCCTATATGTAGAGACCAGGGAGACAGACACACCGGCCAGCTGCCCTGATGGGTCCGTGGTAGATCATTAATGCGGGTTGTATCCTACAATGCTCGTGGCCTCCGAGTAGGACATACTGCTGCTGATAGATCAAGACGTTTGGTGGTGGACACATTGCTGGACGAGAGTGACATTGTCTGCCTTCAAGAAACCTGGATGGCCAAGCAAGATCTGGACAAATTGAACTCCCTACACAAGAACTTTCATGGTGCTGGAGAGTCCACTACCGATCTCAGCATGAGAATGGTTTGTGGGAGGATAGCTGGTGGTGTAGCTATACTGTGGAACATAAAATATGACCCAACGGTAAAGGTGGTGTGGCTTAACGTTGACTGGGCTATTGGGTTGGAGTTTAATCACAATGAAAATACATTTACTATTGTAAATGTGTACACACCATATGAATCCTATGACCATGAGGATGAATTTCAGAACAGGTTAGCTTTTATTCAGTCCTTCATAGAGGACAATAGTTCATGTTGTGTCTATGTCATGGGTGATTTTAATGCTGACATGTCAGATAAGTGTTTATTCGCACAACATCTGCAGCAGTTCTGTAATGAAACTAAATTAATTATATCAAGCGTTATTGCCTGATACAAGTTTTACCTATATAAGTGAAACGTGGCACACAACTTCCTGGCTAGACTGTGTGGTTATAACCACAGCCGATGCTCATGACTCATTGGAAAGTATAGAGATGTGTTATGGGCTGGCCACCACTGATCACATACCAGTTGCTATGCTACTAAATGTTGAGAGTGTACCCTTGTTGCTGGCCCCGCAAGAAAACTGGACTGGTCAAAATTGACCAAAGAGGTTATGCACAGATATTCTCTATTAACTGACAGCTTACATAGTGATGTTGCATTTTCTAGGGATGCCCTAATGTGCACGGATATGAACTGCAAGGATAAACATCATGCTGAAAAGCTCTGTGCCATGTATGATGATATTGTCAAATGTCTTTATGCTTCCAGTGAACCTTTTATTAATCACAAGAGTAAGGTCCCTAACGCACGGCCTGTCTGGAATGAGTTTGTGTCTGAGCAACATGCTGCTGCTAGAGAAGCCTTTAGAGTCTGGTCAAAGGCAGGCAGACCCAGACAGGGAGTGCTGCTTGATAACAAAAACCTCACAAATGCTAGATTTAAATATGCACTCGTTTCATTAAGAGAAATGAAAACACAATGAGAGCAGACTCGCTGGCCAGAAAGATGCAGAATAACAATCTTACTGACTTCTGGAAGGAGGTCAAGATCATAAATAATAACAGAACTCCCCTCCCTTCTGATATCAAAGGGGTTAGTTGTCCAGAGAAGATTACTGATCTATGGCATGAGCACTACAGTAAACTATTTAATTGTGTTAAAAGTAACACAGTGAGATTTGATAATGAATATAAAGGTATCTCTGCAGACTTGATAGTTAGATCAGTAGATATTTATGATGCCATCCACATGTTAGACAACAACAAAGCTTGTGGTATGGATTGCATTTCTGCAGAGCATCTAAAAAATGCCAGTTGTAGACTCAGTCCATTTCTAGCCATGTGTCTCACTGGAATTATGGTTCATGGTGTTCTACCGAACTCTATTATGTCAGTACTGTTAGTGCCTGTTGTTAACAAAAGCCCATGTGGATCTTGTTGGTATTGCATTTCCGATTTTGTATGCAATGGTAAAAGGTTATATAAATCCTGAAACATTGATAGTATAGACCAAGAGTAACTACCACACCACAAATGGCCCAACATTACCCATAGGTGGCGCTACAGGCCACGCCCTAAAGCACAAAGATACAAGGCTTTCTGGAATGGATAGGCTCACCAAGCCCCCTCCCTTCACTTCTTGGCTTGAAATAAAGGCCCATGTGGATCTTGATGGTATTGCATTTCCGATTTTGTATGCAATGGTAAAAAGGTCTCAAAATCCTGAAACATAGATAGTATAGGCCAAGAAACACTTTAACAAAAGCCCATGTGGATCTTGTTGTTATTGCATTTCCGATTTTGTATGCAATGGTAAAGAGTTATAAAAATCCTGAAACATTGATAGTATAGACCAAGAGTAACTACCACACCACAAATGGCCCACCATTACCCATAGGTGGCGCTACAGGTCACGCCCTAAAGCACAAGATACAAGGCTTTCTGGAATGGATAGGCTCACCAAGCCCCCTCCCTTCACTTCTTGGCTTGAAATAAAGGCCCATGTGAATCTTGATGGTATTGCATTTCCGATTTTGTATGCAATGGTAAAAAGGTCTCAAAATCCTGAAACATAGATAGTATAGGCCAAGAAACACTTTAACAAAAGCCCATGTGGATCTTGTTGGTATTGCATTTCCGATTTTGTATGCAATGGTAAAAAGTTATAAAAATCCTGAAACATTGATAGTATAGACCAAGAGTAACTACCACACCACAAATGGCCCACCATTACCCATAGGTGGCGCTACAGGCCACGCCCTAAAGCACAAAGATACAAGGCTTTCTGGAATGGATAGGCTCACCAAGCCCCCTCCCTTCACTTCTTGGCTTGAAATAAAGGCCCATGTGGATCTTGATGGTATTGCATTTCCGATTTTGTATGCAATGGTAAAAAGGTCTCAAAATCCTGAAACATAGATAATATAGGCCAAGAAACACTTTAACAAAAGCCCATGTGGATCTTGTTGTTATTGCATTTCCGATTTTGTATGCAATGGTAAAGAGTTATAAAAATCCTGAAACATTGATAGTATAGACCAAGAGTAACTACCACACCACAAATGGCCCACCATTACCCATAGGTGGCGCTACAGGTCACGCCCTAAAGCACAAGATACAAGGCTTTCTGGAATGGATAGGCTCACCAAGCCCCCTCCCTTCACTTCTTGGCTTGAAATAAAGGCCCATGTGGATCTTGATGGTATTGCATTTCCGATTTTGTATGCAATGGTAAAAAGGTCTCAAAATCCTGAAACATAGATAGTATAGGCCAAGAAACACTTTAACAAAAGCCCATGTGGATCTTGTTGGTATTGCATTTCCGATTTTGTATGCAATGGTAAAAAGTTATAAAAATCCTGAAACATTGATAGTAGAGACCAAGAGTAACTACCACACCACAAATGGCCCACCATTACCCATAGGTGGCGCTACAGGTTACGCCCTAAAGCACAAGATACAAGGCTTTCTGGAATGGATAGGCTCACCAATCCCCCTCCCTTCACTTCTTGGCTTGAAATAAAGGCCCATGTGGATCTTGATGGTATTGCATTTCCGATTTTGTATGCAATGGTAAAAAGGTATCAAAATCCTGAAACATAGATAGTATCAAGAAACACTTTATCAAAAGCCCATGTGGATCTTGTTGGTATTGCATTTCCGATTTTGTATGCAATGGTAAACAGTTCTCCAAATCCTGAAACATTGATAGTATAGGCCATGAGTAACTACCACACCACAAAAGACCCACCATTATCCATAGGTGGCGCTATGGCCACCCCCCAATTGTCCATTTTCAAAGTGCTGCCATTTGCATCCCATTTGTCCCAAAATTCTGAAATTCATTACATATGCTTTATTTCTCATGAGGAACAAAAAAGCCTCTAGAACCTATGACCCATCAGGGCAGCTGGCCGGTGTGTCTGTCTCCCTGGTCTCTACATATAGGCCTACATTCATCCCAGCATCATGACTGAGCTGAAGCTCGGTACCGTGAGAGCGGGGGGGGTATGCTCTGGTTGAGCTTTTTTGAAAGTATAGACCAAGGGTAATTACCACACCACAACTGTCCCACCATTACCCATAGGTGGCGCTACATTCCACGCCCTAAAGCACAAAGGCTTTCTGGAATGGATAGGCTAACCAAGCCCCCTCCCTTCACTCCTTGGGTTGAAATAAAGGCCCTTGTGGATCTTGATGGTATTATATTTCAGATTTGGTATCCCATTGGTAATTCTGCAGCATTGATTTTTCTATACAGTTCCAATTTGTCAAGAATATACATTTTTCAATGGTTCGCAATGTTTGGAGGAATCCGCCATTACTGCTTGCAGTTATATTTATTATTATTATTATGTTTTACCCCTGGGAGTCAATGGCAGCCCCTAGAGCACAACGGTAAAAAGTTGTGAAATTTGGCATGTTGAAACTGCAGACCATTAGTAACTACCATACCAAACATGGGCCATGTGAGACAATAGGTGGCGCTACAGGCCACGCCCCAATATGTCAATTTACAAAGCGATGCCATTTGCAGGCCATAAGTCCCAAAACTCTGAAATTCATTACATATGCCTTATTTCTGATGAGGAACAAAAAAGCCTCTAGAACCTATAACGGCCGCCATATTGGATTTTTCTGTACAATAAAGATTAAGGAAACACGTTTTTTCGCTACTCCTCCTACATTTTTGGTCAAATCTTTTTCAAAATTGCCAGACAGGATCCCCAGATTGAGCCTCACAAAAGTTATCACTGGAATTTTTATTTTCGAAATCGTTTGTCCGGTACAGCCAATCAAAATCATCAACAAAGGATCAAAACAGGAAGTTGGGTCAAATCTCAAAAAATCTTTGAGATATCAACACCAAACTTGGTATATCGGTGGAAGACACTACAACATGTTCCCGTGTGAAAAATTGACTTAATATCTTAGAAAATGACTGATATATAGCAAATCAAAATTATCGCTAACGCTAAAATAATGCTTTACACATCCACTGGTCTAAAGCAGATACTCTGATACTATCACTAGTTCATATGAAGACTCTTGAGAATGTTTAGTATTCAAATCTGAAAAAAAGTTGAATGTAAGATGAAAAGTCGATTTTTGGTGAATATTTGAAACATGCATGCTTGGCTAATTTCAGAGTTTTTGGGGCTAAATCCTCTCTCCCCTCCTCCTGCCCGCGCGTGCTCCAAATCCTCACACACTCAGCCTTCCCTTGACACACGCGCGGCAAAGACGCACACGCAACATTTCAGGAGAGTGTGGGCTGACCAAGTCCCCACTCATTCCTTGGTCTTTAGCAAAGGCCCATGTGGATCTTGATGGTTTGGCATTTCCGATTTTGTATGCAATGGTAAAAAGGTCTCAAATCCTGAAACATTGATAGTAAAGGCCGAGAAACACTTTAACAAAAGCCCATGTGGATCTTCTTGGTATTGCATTTCCGATTTTGTATGCAATGGTAAAAGGTTATATAAATCCTGAAACATTGATAGTATAGACCAAGAGTAACTACCACACCACAAATGGCCCAACATTACCCATAGGTGGCGCTACAGGCCACGCCCTAAAGCACAAAGATACAAGGCTTTCTGGAATGGATAGGCTCACCAAGCCCCCTCCCTTCACTTCTTGGCTTGAAATAAAGGCCCATGTGGATCTTGATGGTATTGCATTTCCGATTTTGTATGCAATGGTAAAAAGGTCTCAAAATCCTGAAACATAGATAGTATAGGCCAAGAAACACTTTAACAAAAGCCAATGTGGATCTTGTTGGTACTGCATTTCCGATTTTGTATGCAATGGTAAAAAGTTATAAAAATCCTGAAACATTGATAGTATAGACCAAGAGTAACTACCACACCACAAATGGCCCACCATTACCCATAGGTGGCGCTACAGGCCACGCCCTAAAGCACAAGATACAAGGCTTTCTGGAATGGATAGGCTCACCAAGCCCCCTCCCTTCACTTCTTGGCTTGAAATAAAGTCCCATGTCGATCTTGATGGTATTGCATTTCCGATTTTGTATGCAATGGTAAAAAGGTCTCAAAATCCTGAAACATAGATAGTATAGGTCAAGAAACACTTTAACAAAAGCCCATGTGGATCTTGTTGGTATTGCATTTCAGATTTTGTATGCAATGGTACAGTTTGTATGCAATGGTCTCCAAATCCTGAAACATTGATAGTATAGGCCATGAGTAACTACCACACCACAAAAGACACACCATTATCCATAGGTGGCGCTATGGCCACCCCCCAATTGTCCATTTTCAAAGTGCTGCCATTTGCATCCCATTTGTCCCAAAATTCTGAAATTCATTACATATGCTTTATTTCTCATGAGGAACAAAAAAGCCTCTAGAACCTATAACGGCACCCACACAAATCTGAAAAATAGTTCAATGTAAGATGAAAATTAGATTAATTGTGAATATTTAAAATATGTATGCTTGGCTAATTTCTAATGCTTTTTCCCCAAATCCTATCTGTAATTTGTTTAAACAAACGTAGCCTTTTAAACCTCTAGGTTTAATTCTCTCTTTTATACATTTAAAGTTGGATTTGACATTTAACAGACATTTAATCATTTAACAAGTTGTTTGACTCAAAAACCATTACAGTACATGGCCCCAACAGTACCAAGCTCCCACCTTCACTCCTTAGTTTAGTAGCCATTTTAGACTAGTAGGCATTGTGTGGTTAGTTTGGCCACAGCTAATTTTACTGTTAAAATAAACAGAAGGTCTTCTTCTTCAGAACTATACAGTTGAATCAACCAAACACAGCTTGGTCATGTTATCACCTTCTTTGGCACATCTAAACTAAGGACTAGACTTTTAAGAAAGCATGACCAAAGCAATTTGGTGAGGGCGGGTTCCTACATAAACAGTTGGTGACAAAGAATTTCAGACAATAACTTAAACATAGTCTTGCATTAAGAGTAGAGTCAACAAATTGAATAACTGTGCTAATGGTTGTTGAAACTCATTGCTCTGAGTTGGTGCATGTCAATTTAGGCAGAAGTCCATGTCTGGTGATATTTGACAACCTCAAACAGCATGAGTCTGCCACTGGGCCTATTGAAAAGGCTCTTGTTTTGATTTGCAATGCAACTATGGGGGGCCAAGCTGGGCCCAGTTGTACTGTTAGAAAGGCCAGTTACATTAAACATTATTGTTGTCATATAGTTTTCTTCCCAGCATTGCAGGCACTAATAAAAGCAGTGGTGTCCAGAAATGTTTCGTAGGAGTGGCGAAAAAGAGAAGCAGAACAGTGGAACACCATCCCACTACCATTATCTCTTATTCACTCTCATCTGTGTTGTATATCTGTAACTGGTATAGTATGGGACTACATGAATGTTTCAAAGTCAAAGTGTAGTAGCGTAGAATAGAGGAACTGGGTGTACAAGCTTCTGCTTGCGGAATGAATGCTCCGTGACATGTTTTATAAAACTTGAGAAGGCTCCCTTTATTCGTGGTGTGTGTCCAGTATATAACGTCTCGCCCTGCTTTATCCTACCGCTCTGCTCCCCGGCCCCTTGTAGTAGCCTCATCTCCATGCCCATAACATTACGCCATTAACTAGATCCAGTTACATGACACTGGGAAATGGGTGCTGATGTGGAAAGTCCCCAAAAACAGCAGAAAACAAGGAAAATATAAATCCACCAGTCATTTTTACATTTTAAATATGGAGGCATCTATCGGAACAAGTGGTAACTCCTTTGTTGTACACCCAACAAATATTGGGCTACTTTACATATAATACATATATAACTATACTTATAGGCCTTAATGTAGTTGTCGTCCTACCATTACATTCATGTCCTTTACTAAAGTGTATCTTCCCTTTCATAAAGTTATTGTTGTAATCAAAGCTTTTAAAGAATGGATCTTTACATGGTGGGCCTAACCAGAGCACGGGTGGCCTGACAGAACACGCTTCAAAGTTGTCACTTTCAAAAGGGTGGCATTATTATTACACTTCTTCTGTCATTGGAGTCTATGGCAGCCCCTAGAACCGTATGGTAAAAAGTTGTGAAATTTGGCACACTCATTAAGCACAGTCCCTTCTTTATATTCACCAAGTTTCATGTCTCCCATTGGAGTACTCTAGCGCCACCAACTGGTCAAAGTTGGACTTGTGTTTACACACGTAACTTTTGAACCGTATAACTGATATTCAAAAATGATGTACCGTTGGATTCCCTGGATCGAGACGAGTTCAACACACACCATGGCGTCAATTTCCGGTTATACAAATTTTCTGCCATTTGGAATTTTGTGAAAAAACGTATTTTTGCTTCTCTTCCCTCAATTTTTGTCAAATCTTCCCCAAAATTGGCAAACATCATCATCAGACCAACCCTCACAGAAGTTATCAAAGGATATTTGATTTTCAAAACCGTTTGTCCGGTACAGCCAATCAAAATCGGCAACAAAGCAACTAAACAGGAAGTTGAATTATATCTCAGCTAATCTTTGAGAAATCAACACCAAACTTGGTATGATGACTCGGAAGCCTCTTCTGATGCTTTCCAATGAATTTGGTGTCATTTCATTACTGGGCGTGGCCGCAGGAAGCAGAAATGTGTTTAGGCCAATAACTGTTGATTTGTTTGCCTTTATTAAGTGATTCCTTTGTCTCATGGTATCTTGGGACGTCCCGTGTGTGACCCATCATCATTTGTGATAATAGCCGAATTAATGCGGCCGCCATTTTGAATTAATTGAAAAACGTTTTTTCTTTACTCCTCCTACACATGTTGTCCAATCTTCACCAAATTTGGCAGATATTATCTTCAGACCAAGCCTCACAAAGGCCTTCACATGATTTTTAGATTTTCAGAACCGTTTGCCCGGTACAGACAATCAAAATTTGCCATAAAGCCAGCAAACAGGAAGTTGGGTCGTATCTCAGCAAATCTTTGATGGATTCACACCAAACTTGCTGCATGCACTCGGAACCCTGTTCTGAGGATTTCTAAAGTGTTTTATGGGTCATTTGACTGCTTGGCCACCTCATTGCTGCTTGCAGCTATATTTATTATTATTATTATTACGCTTCTTCTGTCATTGGAGTCTATGGCAGCCCCTCGAACCGTATGGTAAAAAGTTGTGAAATTTGGCACAATCATTAAGCACAGTCCCTTCTTTATATTCACCAAGTTTCATGTCTCCCATTGGAGCACTCTAGCGCCACCAACTGGTCAAAGTTGGACTTGTGTTTACACACCTAACTTTTGAACCGTATGACCGATTTTCAAAAATGAGGTACCGTTGGATTCCCTGGATCAAGACGAGTTCAACGCACACCATGGCGTCAATTTCCGGTTATATAGATTTTCTGCCATTTTGAATTTTGTGAAAAAACGTTTTTTTGCTTCTCCTACCTCAATTTTTGTCAAATCTTCCCCAAAATTGGCACACATCATCATCAGACCAACCCTCACAGAAGTTATCAAAGGATATTTGATTTTCAAAAACGTTTGTCCGGTACAGCCAATCAAAGTTGGCAACAAAGCAACCAAACAGGAAGTTGGATCATATCTCAGCTATTCTTTAAGAAATCAACCCCAAACCTGGTGTGATGACTCGGAACCCACTTCTGAGGCTGTCCAATGAATTTGGTGTCATGTCATTACTGGGTGTGGCTGCAGGAAGCAAAAATGTGTTTTGGCCAATAACTGTTGATTTGTTTGCCTTTATTAAGTGATTCCGTTGTTTCATGATATCTTGGGACGTCCCGTGTGTGACCCATCATCACTTGTGATAATAGCCGAATTGATGCGGCCGCCATTTTGAATTCATTGAAAAATGTTTTTTCTCTACTCCTCCTACACATGTTGTCCAATCTTCACCAAATTTCGCAGAGATTATCTTCAGACCAAGCCTCACAAAGGCCATCACATGATTGTTTGATTTTCACAACCGTTTACCCGGTACAGGCAATCAAAATGTGCAATTAAGCCATCAAACAGGAAGTTGGGTCGTATCTCAGCCAATCTTTGATGGATTCACACCAAACTTGCTGCATGCACTCGGAACCCTGTTCTGAGGATTTCTAAAGTGTTTTATGGGTCATTTGACTGCTTGGCCACCACATCGCTGCTTGCAGCTATATTTATTATTACGTTTCTTCTGTCATTGGAGTCTATGGCAGCCCCTAGAACCGTATGGTAAAAAGTTGTGAAATTTGGCACACTCATTAAGCACAGTTCCTTCTTTATATTCACCAAGTTTCATGTCTCCCATTGGAGTACTCTAGCGCCACCAACTGGTCAAAGTTGGACTTGTGTTTACACACGTAACTTTTGAACCGTATGACCGATATTCAAAAATGAGGTACCGTTGGATTCCCTGGATCGAGACGAGTTCAACGCACACCATGGCGTTAATTTCCGGTTATACAGATTTTCTGCCATTTTGAATTTTGTGAAAAAACGTTTTTTTGCTTCTCTTCCCTCAATTTTTGTCAAATCCTCCCCAATATTGGCAAACATCATCATCAGACCAACCCTCACAGAAGTTATCAACGGATATTTGATTTTCAAAACCGTTTGTCCGGTACAGCCAATCAAAATCGGCAACAAAGCAACCAAACAGGAAGTTGAATTATATCTCAGCCAATCTTTGAAAAATCAACACCAAACTTGGTATGATGACTCGGAACCCTCTTCTGATGCTGTCCAATGAATTTGGTGTCATTTCATTACTGGGCGTGGCCGCAGGAAGCAGAAATGTGTTTAGGCCAATAACTGTTGATTTGTTTGCCTTTATTAAGTGATTCCTTTGTCTCATGGTATCTTGGGACGTCCCGTGTGTGACCCATCATCATTTGTGATAATAGCCGAATTAATGCGGCCGCCATTTTGAATTAATTGAAAAACGTTTTTTCTTTACTCCTTCTACACATGTTGTCCAATCTTCACCAAATTTGGCAGAGATTATTTTCAGACCAAGCCTCACAAAGGCCTTCACATGATTTTTAGATTTTCAGAACCGTTTGCCCGGTACAGACAATCAAAATGTTCCATAAAGCCATCAAACAGGAAGTTGGGTCGTATCTCAGCAAATCTTTGATGGATTCACACCAAACTTGCTGCATGCACTCGGAACCCTGTTCTGAGGATTTCTAAAGTGTTTTATGGGTCATTTGACTGCTTGGCCACCTCATTGCTGCTTGCAGCTATATTTATTATTATTATTATTACGCTTCTTCTGTCATTGGAGTCTATGGCAGCCCCTCGAACCGTATGGTAAAAAGTTGTGAAATTTGGCACAATCATTAAGCACAGTCCCTTCTTTATATTCACCAAGTTTCATGTCTCCCATTGGAGCACTCTAGCGCCACCAACTTGTCAAAGTTGGACTTGTGTTTACACACCTAACTTTTGAACCGTATGACCGATTTTCAAAAATGAGGTACCGTTGGATTCCCTGGATCAAGACGAGTTCAACGCACACCATGGCGTCAATTTCCGGTTATATAGATTTTCTGCCATTTTGAATTTTGTGAAAAAACGTTTTTTTTCTTCTCCTACCTCAATTTTTGTCAAATCTTCCCCAGAATTGGCACACATCATCATCAGACCAACCCTCACAGAAGTTATCAAAGGATATTTGATTTTCAAAACCGTTTGTCCGGTAGAGCCAATCAAAATTGGCAACAAAGCAACCAAACAGGAAGTTGGATCATATCTCAGCAAATCTTTAAGAAATCAACCCCAAACCTTGTGTGGTGACTCGGAACCCTCTTTTGAGAATGTCCAATGATTTTGGTGTCATGTCATTACTGGGCGTGGCCGCAGGAAGCAAAAATGTGTTTTGGCCAATAACTGTTGATTTGTTTGCCTTTATTAAGTGATTCCTTTGTTTCATGATATCTTGGGACGTCCCGTGTGTGACCCATCATTATTTGTGATAATAGCCGAATTGATGCGGCCGCCATTTTGAATTCATTGAAAAATGTTTTTTCTCTACTCCTCCTACACACGTTGTCCAATTTCGCAGAGATTATCTTCAGACCAAGCCTCACAAAGGCCATCACATGATTGTTTGATTTTCACAACCGTTTGCCCGGTACAGGCAATCAAAATGTGCAATTAAGCCATCAAACAGGAAGTTGGGTCGTATCTCAGCAAATCTTTGATGGATTCACACCAAACTTGCTGCATGCACTCAAAAGCCTGTTCTGAGGATTTCTAAAGTGTTTTATGGGTCATTTGACTGCTTGGCCACCTCATTGCTGCTTGCAGCTATATTTGGTGGCCAAGCCGCGAAGCGGCGAAGCCACATAAGTGATTCTACCTTTTCTTATTATTATTAGGGGCCAAGCAGCGAAGCTGCGAGGCACCTATTGTAATTGGTAGTATTATTATTATTAGGGGCCAAGCAGCGAAGCTGCGAGGCACCTATTGTAATTGGTATTATTATTATTATTATTATTATTATTCTTAAGACTGGGTGTCTATGGCAGCCCCTAGAAGCGCTTGGTCGAAAGTTGTGAAATTTGGTACACTCATTAGGGACAGTCCCCTGGTTCAAGTCACAAAGTTTCATGTCCCATACTTTGGCACTCTAGCGCCACCAACGGGTCAAAGTTGGAGTTGTGTTTACACACGCAACTTTTGAACCGTATGTCCCATTTTCAAAAGTGAGGTACCATTGGACTCCCTGGATCAAGCCGAGTGCAATGCACACCATGGCGTCAATTTCCGGTTATATAGATTTTCCACTATTTCCGGTTTTATCAAAAACTTTTAAAAGCCTACTCCTCCTACAAATTTTGTCAAATGTTCTTCACAATTACCAGATATGATCTTCAGACCAAGCCTCACAAAAGTCATCGAAGGATATTTGATTTTCAAAACCGTTTGTCCGGTACAGCCAATCAAATTCTGCAGAAAAGCCGCCAAACAGGAAGTGAAGCCATATCTCAGCAGTTCTTTGAAGCAGTGACACCAAAGTTGGTACGCCTACTCGGAACCTTATTCTAAGGATGTCCTCCAAAAATGGTGTCATGTGACTAAAAGGGGGCGTGGCCGGAAGCATAAACGTGTTTTGGCTAATAACCGTTGAAGTGTTTAACTTAATAAAGTAATTTCTTTGTCTGTTGATGTCTTGTGAGATATCAAGCCTGGCCATTGATAACTTTTCATAATAACCGAATTGATGCGGCCGCCATTTTGGATTTCATGGAAAAGTGTAAAAACCTTTTACACGCCCCAAATGTTGTCCAATGTTTACAAAATTTGGCACAGATGATCTTCAGACCAAGCTTCACAAAGGTGTCGGGATGGATTTTACATTTTCAAAACCGTTTGTTTGGTAGAGACGATCAAAGGCGGCGGCGAAGCCGCAAAAGACACGTGAGAGCGTAACTCAGCAACCATTTGTGCGATTGTCACCAAACTTGGGTTCCATTGTTCCCACGAGGAGCAGAGGAGGCCTGCGGTGTTATACCAGAAAAAAACACTGTAAACAATCACTACTTTGGAACGCAAACAGATATTTCAACCAAACTTGGCGTGTTGCATGAGTGCAACAGGTTGTTGTGACTTAATTGTCGCGCAAGTGCTATGGAGGCCTTGTCCTGCTTTGGACTGCTTGGCCCCTCCATTGCTGCTTGCAGCTATATTTATTATTATTATTACGCTTCTTCTGTCATTGGAGTCTATGGCAGCCCCTAGAACCGTATGGTAAAAAGTTGTGAAATTTGGCACACTCATTAAGCACAGTCCCTTCTTTATATTCACCAAGTTTCATGTCTTCCATTGGAGTAATCTAGCGCCACCAACTGGTCAAAGTTGGACTTGTGTTTACACACATAACTTTTGAACCGTATGACCGATTTTCAAAAATGAGGTACTGTTGGATTCCCTGGATCAAGACGAGTTCAACGCACACCATGGCGTCAATTTCCGGTTATACAGATTTTCTGCCATTTTGAATTTTGTGAAAAAACGTTTTTTTGCTTCTCTTCCCTCAATTTTTGTCAAATCTTCCCCAAAATTGGCGAACATCATCATCAGACCAACCCTCACAGAAGTTATCAAAGGATATTCGATTTTCAAAACCGTTTGTCCGGTACAGCCAATCAAAATCGGCAACAAAGCAACCAAACAGGAAGTTGAATAATATCTCAGCTAATCTTTGAGAAATCAACACCAAACTTGGTATGATGACTCGGAACCCTCTTCTGATGCTGTCCAATGAATTTGGTGTCATTTCATTACTGGGCGTGGCCGCAGGAAGCAGAAATGTGTTTAGGCCAATAACTGTTGATTTGTTTGCCTTTATTAAGTGATTCCTTTGTCTCATGGTATCTTGGGACGTCCCGTGTGTGACCCATCATCATTTGTGATAATAGCCGAATTAATGCGGCCGCCATTTTGAATTAATTGAAAAACGTTTTTTCTTTACTCCTCCTACACATGTTGTCCAATCTTCACCAAATTTGGCAGATATTATCTTCAGACCAAGCCTCACAAAGGCCTTCACATGATTTTTAGATTTTCAGAACCGTTTGCCCGATACAGACAATCAAAATGTGCCATAAAGCCATCAAACAGGATGTTGGGTCGTATCTCAGCAAATCTTTGATGGATTCACACCAAACTTGCTGCATGCACTCGGAACCCTGTTCTGAGGATTTCTAAAGTGTTTTATGGGTCATTTGACTGCTTGGCCACCTCATTGCTGCTTGCAGCTATATTTATTGTTATTATACATCTTCTTCTGCCATGGGAGTCTATGGCAGCCCCTAGAACCAATTGGTCAGAAGTTGTGAATTTTGGCACACTTTTTGGGACCAGTCCCCTCATCAATTTCACCAAGTTTCATATCTCCCATTCCAACCATCTAGCGCCACCAATGGGTCAAAGTTGAAGGTGTGTTTACACATGTTACTTTTGAACCATATGCCCCATTGTCCAAAATGAGGTATCGTTGGATTCCCTGGATCAAGACGAGTTCAACGCACTCTATGACATCATACCCAGTTCTATAGATTCTCCGCCATTTTGAATGTAAAGGAAAAGCGTTTTTTCGCTACTCCTCCTACAATTCTTGTCGAATCTTCTTCAAAATTGCCACAGATGATCTTCAGACCAAGCCTCACAAAAATTATCCCCTGGAGCTTTGATTTTCGCAACCGTTTGTTATATACAGCCACATCAAATTGATGTGGCTGAATTGATGTGGCCGCCATTTTGAATATAACGTTTTTTCGCTACCTCTCCTATAAGGTTTGTCCAATCTTCACCAAATTTGGCACAGATCATCTTCAGACCAAGCCACACAAAAGAAATCACATGTTTTTTAGACTTTCTACACTCGACTGGAACAGCCAATCAAAGTCATCAGCCAATCAAAATCGTCAACCAAGCCACCATAAAAGAAGTGAGGTCATATCTCAGCACCTCTTTACTGCATTGACAACAAATTTGGTATAGGGACGAGGGACCCTGTTCTAAAGAAGTCCAAAATAGGTCATGCCATTTCACCTCTAGGTGGCGCTGCAATAGGCAAACATTTTCAGACCAAGCCTCACAAAAGACATCACACGGCGTTTTGATTTCTGCAACCGTTTGTTAGTTACAGCCAATCAAATTGAGCAACTGATCCGGAAAAAGGAAGTGAGGTAATATCTTAGCCAAGCTTTGATGCATTGACTCCAAACTTGGTGTATGGACTCAAGGCCCTCTTATTAAGAGGTTTGAGACAGGTAGTGTCATTTGACCTCTAGGGGGCATTACAATAGGTAGGATTGTGTTTTGACCAATAACTGTTGATTTGTTTGGCGTATTTAAGCAATTCCTATGTCTCGTGATATCTTAGGAGATCCCGCGTCTGATGCATGTTAACGCGTGATACCAGACGAATTGATGAGGCCGCCATTTTGAATGAATGAATAAAACTTTTTTCCTTACTCCTACACAATGTATCCAATATTCACCAGATTTGGCACAGATTATCTTCAGACCACAATCACCTTGCCATGTAAAAATATGACTGAATTACAGCTGTTTAAACTCGGGCCAAATCTGACCATGCGTGCCACAGGAGAAACGGCTTCCTTTTTGTATTCAGTAACTGTACACAGCAATTCCCAGTGCTGATAATGGCTCACTGGGATAGACTGGCTCCGTTGAAGTGCAAGGTCGTAGGTTCGAATCCAGGCAAAGTCTCAGGCATGTCATGATACTGGTTTATCTGTTTAGTGAAGCCAGGTATGTGACAGTAGCTGTCGAGCAGTATAATAATAATGGCCACGATAATGTTTCATTCTCAGGGGATTTATACTCATGAAGAATCCGATTTATTGTGCTTTGTAGAGATAGTGAATCTACATCTAGCCAGTGCATCGGATTTCTTGCATCATAACTTCTGAACAGATTTGTCATAAATCACAAGATTGGTCTCTTCTGATTCTACGTGGCATACCAAGTCGAAATAAATCACATTGTCCCGTGTCCACCGTTTTGGGCGTCGGCCATTTGGAATTTTCATAAAAACATACTTTTTTGAACTCCTCGTTTGCCGTTGCTCCTATTTTCATGGACATGTAATCAAATCATTTTCAGACTACAATCACCTCGATTTGTCAAAATATGACTGAATTACAACTTTTTATACTTGGTTCAAATCTGACAACGCTTCCCACAGGAAAAACGGCTTACTTTTTTTTACATAGTAACTGAACACAGTAATTCCTTGCACTGAGAATAGCTCACTGGGATAAGACGGGTTCCTCTGAAGTGTAAGGTCATAGGTTCGAATCCAGCCCAAGTCATCACGCATGTCATGATACTTGTTTATCTGTTTAGTGAAGCCAGGTATGCCACAGTAGCTGTCTAACAGTATAATCATAATGGTAATGATAATGTTTCAATCTCAGGGGATCTATACTCAAGAAGAGTCAGATTTATTGTGCTTTACAGATATGTGTCCTCTAACCTCTAGGGGGGCGATCCCATGTCTGACACATGTTAACTTGTGATACCAGCCAAATTGATGCCGCCATTTTCATTAATTAATAAAACGTTTTTGTCCTACTCAAAATGTATCAAATATTCACCAACTTTTACACAGATTATCTTCAGACCACAATCACATTGACATATCAAAATAGGACTGAATTACAGCTGTTTAAACTTGGGACAAATCTGACAACCGCTTGCCACAGGAAAAATTCTTTATATTTTTACGCAGTCACTGAAAACTGATTTCCAGCACTGAGAATAGCTCACTAGGATAAATTGGTGTCCTGGCAACGTCAGAGGTTCAAATCCAGCCAAAGCTGACAAGCTTGTCATGTATCTGATTCTCTGTTTAGCGAGACTATAAGCCACTGCAAAGAAAGCCAGGTAAACCGCAGTCACTAGATGTCGAAAGTTTCTTCTGGGTCATCTGACCTGCTTGGCCACCACATTGCTGCTTGCAGCTATATTTATTATTATTACGTTTCTTCTGTCATTGGAGTCTATGGCAGCCCCTAGAACCGTGTGGTAAAAAGTTGTGAAATTTGGCACACTCATTAAGCACAGTCCCTTCTTTATATTCACCAAGTTTCATGTCTCCCATTGGAGTACTCTAGCGCCACCAACTGGTCAAAGTTGGACTTGTGTTTACACACGTAACTTTTGAACCGTATGACCGATATTCAAAAATGAAGTACCGTTGGATTCCCTGGATCGAGACGAGTTCAACGCACACCATGGCGTTAATTTCCGGTTATACAGATTTTCTGCCATTTTGAATTTTGTGAAAAAACGTTTTTTTGCTTCTCTTCCCTCAATTTTTGTCAAATCTTCCCCAAAATTGGCAAACATCATCATCAGACCAACCCTCACAGAATCTTTCAAAGGATATTTGATTTTCAAAACCGTTTGTCCGGTAAAGCCAATCAAAATCGGCAACAAAGCAACCAAACAGGAAGTTGAATTATATCTCAGCTAATCTTTGAGAAATCAACACCAAACTTGGTATGATGACTCGGAACCCTCTTCTGATGCTGTCCAATGAATTTGGTGTCATTTCATTACTGGGCGTGACCGCAGGAAGCAGAAATGTGTTTAGGCCAATAACTGTTGATTTGTTTGCCTTTATTAAGTGATTCCTTTGTCTCATGGTATCTTGGGACGTCCCGTGTGTGACCCATCATCATTTGTGATAATAGCCGAATTAATGCGGCCGCCATTTTGAATTAATTGAAAAACGTTTTTTCTTTACTCCTCCTACACATGTTGTCCAATCTTCACCAAATTTGGCAGATATTATCTTCAGACCAAGCCTCACAAAGACCTTCACATGATTTTTAGATTTTCAGAACCGTTTGCCCGGTACAGACAATCAAAATGTGCCATAAAGCCAGCAAACAGGAAGCTGGGTCGTATCTCAGCAAATCTTTGATGGATTCACACCAAACTTGCTGCATGCACTCGGAACCCTGTTCTGAGGATTTCTAAAGTGTTTTATGGGTCATTTGACTGCTTGGCCACCTCATTGCTGCTTGCAGCTATATTTAGGATTCCTCCGTCAGGAGGAAACCTATTGTTATTGTTAGTTTTATTATTATTCTTGTTCCATGGAAGTCAATGGCAGCCCCTAGAACCCTTCGACAACTTTTTGTGAAATTTGGCACACTCATTAAGGACAGTTGATTCTATACCTACACCAAGTTTCATGTCTCCCATTAGACCACTCCAGCGCCACCAACGGGTCAAAGTTGGACTTGTGTTTACACACGCAACTTTTGAACCGTATGACCCATTTTCAAAAATGAGGTACCATTGGATTCCCTGGATCAAGCCGAGTTCAACGCACCCCATGGCGTCAATTTCCGGTTATATAGATTTTCCGCTATTTCCGGTTTTATCAAAAACCTTTGAAAGCCTACTCCTCCCAAAAAAAATTTCATATCTTCTTCAAAGTTACCAGAGATGATCTTCAGACCAAGCCTCACAAAAGTTATCGAAAAGAATTTTGATCCTCACAACCGTTTGTCCGGTACAGCCAATCAAATTCATCAGAAAAGCCGCCAAACAGGATGTGAAGTCATGTCTCAGCAAATCTTTGAGATATCAACACGAAACTTGGTATATCGATGGAAGACACTACAACATGTTACCGTGTGCAAAGGCAACTTCATATCTCCAAAAATGATTGATATAAAGCAAATTGAACTTATCGCTAACGCTAAAATAATGCTTTACACATCAGCCAGTCAAAAACTGATACTCTGATTCAATCACAAGTTCATATGAAGACTCTTGAGAATGTTTATAACACAAATCTGTGAAAAAGTTGACTGTAAGATCAAAGGTCGATTTTTGATGAATATTTGAAACATGCTTGCTTGGCTAATTTCTAGCCAAATTTCCAATGAACGTCTCCCCTCCTCCTGCCCGCGCGTGCTCCACATCCTCACACACTCAGCCTTAACTTACACACGCGCGGGCTTGGCAAGACGCACACGCAACATTTCAGGAGAGTGTGGGCTGACCAAGCCCCCACTCATTCCTTAGTCTCTAGCAAAGGCTAGCAAAAGGCTAGCAAAAGCTGATCTTTTTGGTATTGCATTTCCGATTTTGTATGCAATGGTAAAAAGTTATACAAATCCTGAAACATTAATATATATATATATGTATTTATATATATATAAATCTTTATTTCAGACGCCAAGTTCCACATAAAATAACAGACATAGAGCTATAAAAAAGGGAGTAAAACAAAAACATAAAACAAAGATAATACAGTGCATAAAAAGTATGAAGACTTTTGTGCCAATGTAGTCTTAAGTTCCAAGTAATCGATAGCAGCTCTTTAGAGGGTTGACCAGAGCCTCTACTATTCAGTTCTCAGACTTGTCCAGTTGACACATGAAACCATACATCAGTTGTGTCAGGAGTGCCTTACAGGTTGGTACGTGCTTAGACAGAAACAACTGACCAGCACTATGCCACCTAGGCACATTAAGTAGCAATCTAAAAGCATCATTGAAACCATACATCAGTTGTCTCAGGATTGCCTTACAGGTTGGTACGTGCTCAGACACAAACAACTGACTAGCACTATGCCACCTTGGCACATTAAGTAGCAATCTAAAAGCATCATTGTAGGCTACTTTCAGTATCTGTATACTCCTTTTCCTGTACATACACCACAAATGAGCAGTGTACAATGGTGTTCTGTAGGTTCTAAACAGGGAACATTTAACTGAATCTGAGCACATAGAAAACGTCCTTAATAACATACTGGCCTGAGAATATATTTTACAGCGCTGTTGATATATATCGTTGTCATCTGTCCAATCATCAGAAATGACATGGCCCAGATATTTTATTTCCTCACAAACACCAAGGGGACTGCCAGATAAATAAAAGGTAGGGAAGGTTAATTTCCTGTCCTGATTACTTCTGACTATCACTATGTGGCTTTTCTTTGCATTATATTTTATATCATGATCTAAGCCATACTGAGAGCACACCCATAGCATCTGTTGCAACAGGCTGAGTGGAACCAGATCATCTGCGTACATCAGATGATTGACAATAGATTCACCAACAAGACAGCCTGTATTTGTCTTATTCAGCTGGCTTGATAAGTCGTCCATATCCATATTAAACAAAAAGGGAAATCAAATTCCTCCTTGTCGAACTCCGTTACCAACATGGAAAGGAGCTGATACAACATTGTCCCATTGAACATGAAAAGTTTGATTGGCATACCAGAACACCAAAATCCTCACAAGAGGTTTAGGGACACCTCTCGCTATTAGCTTCATAAACAGTTTTTCATGACAAATTCCATCGAAAGCTTTGTAAGCATCAATAAAGCATAAAAATACAGATGAATTAAGACTTGTGTACCTGAGACAATCTCCTTCAGAGCATAGATACAGAGATCAGTACCATGTTTTCTTTTAAAACCAAACTGATTTTCTGCAGTCAGAATATACATTTCAAGTTCAAGTCTTTTATTTGTCAGGTGCACAGAGCAACACAAGGTTAGACTGGGCACTGAAATTCTTAAGACAAGACAACGCAAGCACTTGGCATAACATAACATATAAGTACACAGAACAAATTTACATCTATGCTGAGCTTAGATAAGTGAACTTCCTAAATATACAGATAGCAATAAATAAACGACTATACTAACCCTAACACTAAAACTTCCTAAATTACAGATAACAATAAATAGTACGCTATACTAACCCTAATACACAAAAAAAAAAAAAAAAAAAAAAAAAAAACCTGTTACAACCCTATAAACTAATCTAACCTAAATGGAGTACAGTGCAGTAGTGCAAATTTACAGATCAGTGACTTTGTCAATGACCAAACAGGAGCCTGGTGGCGAGGTACAGTAGTGCAATGTTACTGAAAGAGCAACCAGTAGCTGAAAGTGACAGTGTATAAGTGACTAGTGTGCAGTAAAAATGTCCATATCAGTGTCCATTGAGAAGCCTGATGACCCTTGGGTAGAAACTGTTGTCCAGTCTGCGTGTGCGCGACCGGATGCTGCGGTAACGCCTGCCAGAAGGCAACGGGGTAAAGAGACTGAAGGATGGGTGGGAACAGTCTCTTAGAATCCTGCTGGCTTTCCTAAGGCAACGTGTGTGGTAGGTGTCCTGTAGGGCTGGGAGCTTCCTGCCGATGATGAACTCAGCAGAACGGACCACACTTCGTAGGGCCTTGCGGTCCCGGTCTGTGCAGCTCCCATACCACACTGTGATACAACCAGTCAGAATGCTTTCTATAGTGCATCTGTAAAAGTTAGTAAGGATGACTGAGTCCATACCAAACTTCTTCAGTCTCCTCAGGAAGAAGAGGCGCTTACGGGCCGTTTTGACCACCTTGTCCGTGTGAACAGACCAGGTGAGGTCATTGCTGATGTTCACCCCGAGGAACTTGAAGCAGCTGACCTTCTCCACTTCCGATCCATTGATGAATAGGGGTGCATGCTCCTCCTCCTGCCGCCTCCTAAAGTCCACAATCATCTCCTTGGTCTTGCTGATGTTAAGAGAGAGGTTGTTGTCCTGACACCATGATGTCAGGGTGTCAACCTCCTCTCTGTAGGCTGACTCGTCACTGTCAGAGATGAGGCCCACGATGGTTGTGTCGTCAGCAAACTTAACGAGGAGGTTGGAGCTGTGCGTAGCCGCACAGTCGTGGGTGAACAAGGAGAACAGGAGAGGGCTGAGCACACAGCCCTGGGGGGTGCCTGTGTTGGTGATCAGTACAGATGAAGTGCGGTCACCGATTCTCACCACCTGTGGCCTCCCCGTCAGGAAGTGGAAGATCCACTTGCAGAGGGAGGTGCTTAGTCCCAGGTCCACAAGCTTGGAGACCAGTCTGGAGGGGATGATGGTGTTGAATGCAGAGCTGTAGTCAATGAACAGCATCCTCACATATGTATTCCCCTTGTCCAGGTGGGAGAGAGCGGTGTGCATGGTCAGAGCGATGGCATCGTCTGTAGACCTATTGGACCGGTATGCAAACTGCATAGGGTCCAGTGTGGGGGGCAGCGAGGAGCAGATGAATGATTTGACTAGCCGCTCGAAGCACTTCATGATGATAGAGGTCAGTGCTATTGGGCGATAGTCATTCAGACATGTGACCTTGGTGTTCTTGGGCACAGGGATGATGGTGGTCCTCTTGAAGCAGGTGGGGAGTACAGACAGGTTAAGGGAGAGGTTGAAGATGTCACTGAAGACCCCTGCCAGCTGGTCAGCGCAGCCCCTAAGGGCCCTACCTGATATGCCGTCTGGGCCAGGTGCCTTGCGAGGGTTGATCTTCTTAAAGCATAGCCTCACCTCAGCTACAGTTAGTGTAGGCACACCACTGGCTTGGCCTTCAGGTAGCTCCACTGCAGGGGGTTCACTGTCCCTCTCAAAGCGAGCGTAGAAGGAGTTCAGCTCGTCTGGCAGTAGGACAGAAGACTGGGTCTCATTGTAGCCTCTCCCTTTGTATTCTGTAATGGCTTTAAGTCCACTCCACATGCGCCTGGGGTCAGAGCCATGGTAGCTGGACTCCACCTTGGTCCTGTAGGCCCTTTTCGCTGCTTTGATGGCCTTCAGAAGGTCGTATCTGGCCTTCCTGTACTCATCAGGGTCCCCAGAATTAAAGGCGACAGTACGGGCTCTCAGCTTGGCCCGGACCGCGGCATCAACCCAGGGCTTCTGATTTGGGAAAGACCGGACAACCTTCTTGGGGACAACGTCATCAATGCAGTGCTGGATGTAGCTGGAGACAGTGTCTGAGTATTCGTTAATGTCCCCATCTGCTGCGTCCCTGAACATCAGCCAGTCAGTGGTGTCAAAGCAGTCCTGGAGGGTCGCCACACACTCGTCACTCCATAGGTGAACTGACCTCTCAACCGGTCTGACCTGTTTGAGCTTTTGTTCATATGCGGGGAGAAGAAGAATGGAGGTGTGATCAGCCTTCCCAAAGGCAGGGCGGGGGAGGGGTTTGTAACTGCCCTTGAATGTTGTATAACAATGGTCAAGGATCTGGTCTCCACGTGTGAAGAAGTCAATGTGCTGATAGTATTTGGGCAGGACTTTCTTCATGTTAGCTCTGTTGAAATCACCAACAACAATGAAGGCTGCCTCTGGGTGCACATTTTCCAGACCATTGATAATCCCATACAGTTCATCCAAAGCAGCGGCCTTGTCTACCTGGGGGGGGATGTAGACTGCACTCATGACGACCGCAGTGAATTCCCGAGGTAGATAGAAGGGTCTGATTTTTACAGTTAGCAGCTCAAGGACCGGAGAGCAGTGAGATGCTAATACCGCTACATCCGTAGCCCAGAGAGAGTTAACCATAACACAGACCCCTCCGCCCCTGCACTTCCCTGAGTCAGCTGTTCTGTCCTGGCGGTATATGGTGAATCCCGACGGGGTAACCGCTGCGTCGGAGATCTCCGGAGACAGCCAGGTCTCAACGAACGCCAGTACACAGCAGTTCCTGATGTCCCGTTGGAATTTGACACGAGCGTTAAGTTCATCCATTTTGTTGTCGATGGACTGAACGTTAGCTAGTAAGATGGTTGGAAGAGCAGGTTTGAAGCATCGTTTCCGAGTTCGAACAAGGACTCCAGCACGCCGGCCACGTTTCTTCTTTCTCCGTCTAGCGGGTAAACAGAACGGCGAAACAGCAAAGGGCCAGCTGCAGTCCGAGCTCGCACTCCGAGAAGTGGAATTAAAGTTCGTAAAATGATCCTTGCCAAGTGACAACTTAATGTCCAGAAGTGTCTGCCGGTCGTACTGAATAAACGACAATATAACATTGACAAAACAAGTAACGAACACTAAAAAGACTAACAAAAAGCTGGGTTTTTGCGGAGCTCTTGTCGACGCAGCCATCGCGTAGGCGCGCCGGAAGTAATTTCCAATTTCAATCAAATAATTCTCTCAAACACTTTAGACAAGATACTGGCCAATGCAATGGGTCGATAGTTGTCTATGCTGTTCAGTTTACCAGCCTTATCTTTAACAACAGGCACTAACAGTACTGACATAATAGAGTTCGGTAGAACACCATGAACCATAATTCCAGTGAGACACATGGCTAGAAATGGACTGAGTCTATAACTGGCATTTTTTAGATGCTCTGCAGAAATGCAATCCATACCACAAGCTTTGTTGTTGTCTAGCATGTGGATGGCATCATAAATATCTACTGATCTAACTATCAAGTCTGCAGAGATACCTTTATATTCATTATCAATTCTCACTGTGTTACTTTGAACACAATTAAATAGTTGACTGCAGTGCTCATGCCATATATCAGCAATCTTCTCTGGACAACTAACCCTTTTGATATCAGAAGGGATGGGAGTTCTGTTATTATTTATGATCTTGACCTCCTTCCAGAAGTCAGTAAGATTGTTATTCTGCATCTTTCTGGCCAGCGAGTCTGCTCTCATTGTGTTTTCATTTCTCTTAATGAAACAAGTGCATATTTAAATCTAGCATTTGTGAGGTTTTTGTTATCAAGCAGCACTCCCTGTCTGGGTCTGCCTGCCTCTGACCAGACTCTAAAGACTTCTCTAGCAGCAGCATGTTGCTCAGACACAAACTCATTCCAGACAGGCCGTGCGTTAGGGACCTTACTCTTGTGATTAATAAAAGGTTCACTGGAAGCATAAAGACATTTGACAATATCATCATACATGGCACAGAGCTTTTCAGCATGATGTTTATCCTTGCAGTTCATATCCGTGCACATTAGGGCATCCCTAGAAAATGCAACATCACTATGTAAGCTGTCAGTTAATAGAGAATATCTGTGCATAACCTCTTTGGTCAATTTTGGCCAGTCCAATTTTCTTGGGGGGCCAGCAAAAAGGGTACACTCTCAACATTTAGCAGCATAGCAACTGGTATGTGATCAGTGGTGGCCAGCCCATAACACATCTCTATACTTTCCAGTGAGTCATGAGCATTGGCTGTGGTTACAATATGGTCTAGCCAAGAAGTTGTGTGCCACGTTTCACTTATATAGGTAAAACTTGTATCAGGCAATAACGCTTGATATCATTAATTTAGTTTCATTACAGAACTGCTTCAGATGTTGTGCGAATAAACACTTATCTGACATGTCAGCATTAAAATCACCCATGACATAGACACAACATGAACTATTGTCCTCTATGAAGGACTGAATAAAAGCTAACCTGTTCTGAAATGTATCCTCATGGTCATAGGATTCATATGGTGTGTACACATTTACAATAGTAAATTTATTTTCATTGTGATTAAACTCCAACCCAATAGCCCAGTCAACGTTAAGCCACACCACCTTTACCATTGGGTGATATTTTATGTTCCACAGTATAGCTACACCACCAGCTATCCTCCCACAAATCATTCTAATGCTGAGATCGGTAGTGGACTCTCCAGCACCGTGAAACATCTTGTGTAGGGAGTTCAATTTGTCCAGATCTTGCTTGGCCATCCAGGTTTCTTGAAGGCAGACAATGTAACTCTCGTCCAGCAATGTGTCCACCACCAAACGTCTTGATCTATCAGCAGCAGTATGTCCTACTCGGAGGCCACGAGCGATGTAGGATACAACCCGCATTAATGATCTACCACGGACCCATCAGGGCAGCTGGCTGGTGTGTCTGTCTCCCTGGTCTCTACATATAGGCCAACATTCATCCCAGCATCATGACTGAAGGGTAATTACCACACCACAACTGTCACACCATTACCCATAGGTGGCGCTACATTCCACGCCCTAGAGCACAAAGGCTTTCTGGAATGGATAGGCTAACCAAGCCCCCTCCCTTCACTCCTTGGGTTGAAATAAAGGCCCTTGTGGATCTTGATGGTATTATATTTCAGATTTGGTATCCCATTGGTAATTCTGCAGCATAGATTTTTCTATACAGTTCCAATTTGTCAAGAATATACATTTTTCAATGGTTCGCAATGTTTGGAGGAATCCGCCATTACTGCTTGCAGTTATATTTATTATTATTATTATTATTCTTAAGACTGGGTGTCTATGGCAGCCCCTAGAAGCGCTTGGTCGAAAGTTGTGAAATTTGGTACACTCATTAGGGACAGTCCCCTGGTTCAAGTCACAAAGTTTCATGTCCCATACTTTGGCACTCTAGCGCCACCAACGGGTCAAAGTTGGAGTTGTGTTTACACACGCAACTTTTGAACCGTATGTCCCATTTTCAAAAGTGAGGTACCATTGGACTCCCTGGATCAAGCCGAGTGCAATGCACACCATGGCGTCAATTTCCGGTTATATAGATTTTCCACTATTTCCGGTTTGATCAAAAACCTTTAAAAGCCTACTCCTCCTACAAATTTTGTCAAATGTTCTTCACAATTACCAGATATGATCTTCAGACCAAGCCTCACAAAAGTTATCGAAGGATATTTGATTTTCAAAACCGTTGTCCGGTACAGCCAATCAAATTCTGCAGAAAAGCCGCCAAACAGGAAGTGAAGCCATATCTCAGCAGTTCTTTGAAGCAGTGACACCAAAGTTGGTACGCCTACTCGGAACCTTATTCTAAGGATGTCCTCCAAAAATGGTGTCATGTGACTAAAAGGGGGCGTGGCCGGAAGCATAAACGTGTTTTGGCTAATAACCGTTGAAGTGTTTAACTTAATAAAGTAATTTCTTTGTCTGTTGATGTCTTGTGAGATATCAAGCCTGGCCATTGATAACTTTTCATAATAACCGAATTGATGCGGCCGCCATTTTGGATTTCATGGAAAAGTGTAAAAACCTTTTACACGCCCCAAATGTTGTCCAATGTTTACAAAATTTGGCACAGATGATCTTCAGACCAAGCTTCACAAAGGTGTCGGGATGGATTTTACATTTTCAAAACCGTTTGTTCGGTAGAGACGATCAAAGGCGGCGGCGAAGCCGCAAAAGACACGTGAGAGCGTAACTCAGCAACCATTTGTGCGATTGTCACCAAACTTGGGTTCCATTGTTCCCACGAGGAGCAGAGGAGGCCTGCGGTGTTATACCAGAAAAAAACACTGTAAACAATCACTACTTTGGAACGCAAACAGATATTTCAACCAAACTTGGCGTGTTGCATGAGTGCAACAGGTTGTTGTGACTTAATTGTTGCGCAAGTGCTATGGAGGCCTTGTCCTGCTCTGGACTGCTTGGCCCCTCCATTGCTGCTTGCAGCTATATTTAGGGGCCAAGCAGCGAAGCTGCGAGGCACCTATTGTAATTGGTAGTATTATTGGTGGCCAAGCCGCGAAGCGGCGAAGCCACATAAGTGATTCTACCTTTTCTTATTATTATTATTATTACACTTCTTCTGTCATTGGAGTCTATGGCAGCCCCTAGAACCGTATGGTAAAAAGTTGTGAAATTTGGCACACTCATTAAGCACAATCCCTTCTTTATATTCACCAAGTTTCATGTCTTCCATTGGAGCACTCTAGCGCCACCAACTGGTCAAAGTTGGACTTGTGTTTACATACGTAACTTTTGAACCGTATGACCGATTTTCAAAAATGAGGTACCGTTGGATTCCCTGGATCGAGAGGAGTTCAACGCACACCATGGCGTCAATTTCCGGTTATATAGATTTTCTGCCATTTTGAATTTTGTGGAAAAACGTTTTTTTGCTTCTCCTCCCTCAATTTTGGTCAAATCTTCCCCAGAATTGGCACACATCCTCATCAGACCAACCCTCACAGAAGTTATGAAAGGATATTTGATTTTCAAAAACGTTTGTCCGGTACAGCCAATCAAAGTTGGCAACAAAGCAACCAAACAGGAAGTTGGATCATATCTCAGCTATTCTTTAAGAAATCAACCCCAAACCTGGTGTGATGACTCGGAACCCTCTTCTGAGGCTGTCCAATGAATTTGGTGTCATGTCATTACTGGGCGTGGCCGCAGGAAGCAAAAATGTGTTTTGGCCAATAACTGTTGATTTGTTTGCCTTTATTAAGTGATTCCGTTGTTTCATGATATCTTGGGACGTCCCGTGTGTGACCCATCATCATTTGTGATAATAGCCGAATTGATGCGGCCGCCATTTTGAATTCATTGAAAAATGTTTTTTCTCTACTCCTCCTACACATGTTGTCCAATCTTCACCAAATTTCGCAGAGATTATCTTCAGACCAAGCCTCACAAAGGCCATCACATGATTGTTTGATTTTCACAACCGTTTACCCGGTACAGGCAATCAAAATGTGCAATTAAGCCATCAAACAGGAAGTTGGGTCGTATCTCAGCCAATCTTTGATGGATTCACACCAAACTTGCTGCATGCACTCGGAACCCTGTTCTGAGGATTTCTAAAGTGTTTTATGGGTCATTTGACTGCTTGGCCACCACATCGCTGCTTGCAGCTATATTTATTATTATTATTATTATTCTTAAGACTGGGTGTCTAAAGGATTTCTAAAGTGTTTTATGGGTCATTTGACTGCTTGGCCACCACATCGCTGCTTGCAGCTATATTTATTATTATTATTATTATTCTTAAGACTGGGTGTCTAAGGCAGCCCCTAGAAGCGCTTGGTCGAAAGTTGTGAAATTTGGTACACTCATTAGGGACAGTCCCCTGGTCCAAGTCACAAAGTTTCATGTCCCATACTTTGGCACTCTAGCGCCACCAACGGGTCAAAGTTGGAGTTGTGTTTACACACGCAACTTTTGAACCGTATGTCCCATTTTCAAAAGTGAGGTACCATTGGACTCCCTGGATCAAGCCGAGTGCAATGCACACCATGGCGTCAATTTCCGGTTATATAGATTTTCCGCTATTTCCGGTTTTATCAAAAACCTTTAAAAGCCTACTCCTCCTACAAATGTTGTCAAATGTTCTTCACAATTACCAGATATGATCTTCAGACCAAGCCTCACAAAAGTTATCGAAGGATATTTGATTTTCAAAACCGTTTGTCCGGTACAGCCAATCAAATTCTGCAGAAAAGCCGCCAAACAGGAAGTGAAGCCATATCTCAGCAGTTCTTTGAAGCAGTGACACCAAAGTTGGTACGCCTACTTGGAACCTTATTCTAAGGATGTCCTCCAAAAATGGTGTCATGTGACTAAAAGGGGGCGTGGCCGGAAGCATAAACGTGTTTTGGCTAATGACCGTTGAAGTGTTTAACTTAATAAAGTAATTTCTTTGTCTGTTGATGTCTTGTGAGATATCAAGCCTGGCCATTGATAACTTTTCATAATAACCGAATTGACGCGGCCGCCATTTTGGATTTCATGGAAAAGTGTAAAAACCTTTTACACGCCCCAAATGTTGTCCAATGTTTACTAAATTTGGCACAGATGATCTTCAGACCAAGCTTCACAAAGGTGTCGGATGGATTTTCCATTTTCAAAACCGTTTGTTCGGTAGAGACGATCAAGGCGGCGGCGAAGCCGCAAAAGACACGTGAGAGCGTAACTCAGCAACCATTTGTGCGATTGTCACCAAACTTGGGTTCCATCGTTCCCATGAGGAGCAGAAGAGGCCTGCGGTGTTATACCAACAAAAAAAACACTTTGAACACTCACTACTTTGGAACGCAAACAGATATTTCAACCAAACTTGGCGTGTTGCATGAGTGCAACAGGTTGTTGTGACTTAATTGTTGCGCAAGTGGTATGGAGGCCATGTCCTGCTCTGGACTGCTTGGCCCCTCCATTGCTGCTTGCAGCTATATTTATTATTCTTCTTCTTAGGACTGGGTGTCTATGGCAGCCCCCATAAGCGCTTGGTCGAAAGTTGTGAAATTTGGCACACTCATTGGGGACAGTCCCCTGGTCCAATTCACAAAGTTTCATGTCCCATACTATGGCACTCTAGCGCCACCAATGGGTCAAAGTTGGAGTTGTGTTTACACACGCAACTTTTGAACCGTATGTCCTATTTTCAAAAATGAGGTACCATTGGATTCCCTGGATCAAGCCGAGTGCAATGCACACCATGGCGTCAATTTCCGATTATATAGATTTTCTGCTATTTCCGGTTTTATCAAAAACCTCTGAAAGCCTACTCCTCCTACAATTTTTGTCAAATCTTCTTCAAAATTACCAGATATGCTCTTCAGACCAAGCCGCACAAAAGTTATGGTAGAGCATTTTGATCCCCACAACCGTTTGTCCGTGAGAGCCAATCAAAATCAGCAGAATAGACACCAAACAGGAAATGAAGTCTTATCTCAGCAGTTCTTTGAGGCAGTGACACCAAATTTGATATGCCTACTCGGAACCTTATTCTGAGTATGTCCTCCAAAAATGGTGTCATGTGACTAAAGGGGGCGTGGCCGGAAGCATAAACGTGTTTTGGTTAATAACTGTTGAAGTGTTTACCTTAATAAAGTAATTTCTTTGTCTGTTGGTGTCTTGTGAGATATAATGCTTGACCATCGATAATATTTCATAACAACCGAATTGACGCGGCCGCCATTTTGGATTTTATGGAAAAGTGTAAAAACCTTTTAAACGCCCCAAATGTTGTCCAATGTTTACTAAATTTGGCACAGATGATCTTCAGACCAAGCTTCACAAAGGTGTCGGATGGATTTTCCATTTTCAAAACCGTTTGTTCGGTAGAGACGATCAAGGCGGCGGCGAAGCCGCAAAAGACACGTGAGAGCGTAACTCAGCAACCATTTGTGCGATTGTCACCAAACTTGGGTTCCATCGTTCCCATGAGGAGCAGAAGAGGCCTGCGGTGTTATACCAACAAAAAAAACACTTTGAACACTCACTACTTTGGAACGCAAACAGATATTTCAACCAAACTTGGCGTGTTGCATGAGTGCAACAGGTTGTTGTGACTTAATTGTTGCGCAAGTGGTATGGAGGCCATGTCCTGCTCTGGACTGCTTGGCCCCTCCATTGCTGCTTGCAGCTATATTTATTATTCTTCTTCTTAGGACTGGGTGTCTATGGCAGCCCCCATAAGCGCTTGGTCGAAAGTTGTGAAATTTGGCACACTCATTGGGGACAGTCCCCTGGTCCAATTCACAAAGTTTCATGTCCCATACTATGGCACTCTAGCGCCACCAATGGGTCAAAGTTGGAGTTGTGTTTACACACGCAACTTTTGAACCGTATGTCCTATTTTCAAAAATGAGGTACCATTGGATTCCCTGGATCAAGCCGAGTGCAATGCACACCATGGCGTCAATTTCCGATTATATAGATTTTCTGCTATTTCCGGTTTTATCAAAAACCTCTGAAAGCCTACTCCTCCTACAATTTTTGTCAAATCTTCTTCAAAATTACCAGATATGCTCTTCAGACCAAGCCGCACAAAAGTTATGGTAGAGCATTTTGATCCCCACAACCGTTTGTCCGTGAGAGCCAATCAAAATCAGCAGAATAGACACCAAACAGGAAATGAAGTCTTATCTCAGCAGTTCTTTGAGGCAGTGACACCAAATTTGATATGCCTACTCGGAACCTTATTCTGAGTATGTCCTCCAAAAATGGTGTCATGTGACTAAAGGGGGCGTGGCCGGAAGCATAAACGTGTTTTGGTTAATAACTGTTGAAGTGTTTACCTTAATAAAGTAATTTCTTTGTCTGTTGGTGTCTTGTGAGATATAATGCTTGACCATCGATAATATTTCATAACAACCGAATTGACGCGGCCGCCATTTTGGATTTTATGGAAAAGTGTAAAAACCTTTTAAACGCCCCAAATGTTGTCCAATGTTTACTAAATTTGGCACAGATGATCTTCAGACCAAGCTTCACAAAGGTGTCGGATGGATTTTCCATTTTCAAAACCGTTTGTTCGGTAGAGACGATCAAGGCGGCGGCGAAGCCGCAAAAGACACGTGAGAGCGTAACTCAGCAACCATTTGTGCGATTGTCACCAAACTTGGGTTCCATCGTTCCCATGAGGAGCAGAAGAGGCCTGCGGTGTTATACCAACAAAAAAAACACTTTGAACACTCACTACTTTGGAACGCAAACAGATATTTCAACCAAACTTGGCGTGTTGCATGAGTGCAACAGGTTGTTGTGACTTAATTGTTGCGCAAGTGGTATGGAGGCCATGTCCTGCTCTGGACTGCTTGGCCCCTCCATTGCTGCTTGCAGCTATATTTATTATTCTTCTTCTTAGGACTGGGTGTCTATGGCAGCCCCCATAAGCGCTTGGTCGAAAGTTGTGAAATTTGGCACACTCATTGGGGACAGTCCCCTGGTCCAATTCACAAAGTTTCATGTCCCATACTATGGCACTCTAGCGCCACCAATGGGTCAAAGTTGGAGTTGTGTTTACACACGCAACTTTTGAACCGTATGTCCTATTTTCAAAAATGAGGTACCATTGGATTCCCTGGATCAAGCCGAGTGCAATGCACACCATGGCGTCAATTTCCGATTATATAGATTTTCTGCTATTTCCGGTTTTATCAAAAACCTCTGAAAGCCTACTCCTCCTACAATTTTTGTCAAATCTTCTTCAAAATTACCAGATATGCTCTTCAGACCAAGCCGCACAAAAGTTATGGTAGAGCATTTTGATCCCCACGACCGTTTGTCCGTGAGAGCCAATCAAAATCAGCAGAATAGACACCAAACAGGAAATGAAGTCTTATCTCAGCAGTTCTTTGAGGCAGTGACACCAAATTTGATATGCCTACTCGGAACCTTATTCTGAGTATGTCCTCCAAAAATGGTGTCATGTGACTAAAGGGGGCGTGGCCGGAAGCATAAACGTGTTTTGGTTAATAACTGTTGAAGTGTTTACCTTAATAAAGTAATTTCTTTGTCTGTTGGTGTCTTGTGAGATATAATGCTTGACCATCGATAATATTTCATAACAACCGAATTGACGCGGCCGCCATTTTGGATTTTATGGAAAAGTGTAAAAACCTTTTAAACGCCCCAAATGTTGTCCAATGTTTACTAAATTTGGCACAGATGATCTTCAGACCAAGCTTCACAAAGGTGTCGGATGGATTTTCCATTTTCAAAACCGTTTGTTCGGTAGAGACGATCAAGGCGGCGGCGAAGCCGCAAAAGACACGTGAGAGCGTAACTCAGCAACCATTTGTGCGATTGTCACCAAACTTGGGTTCCATCGTTCCCATGAGGAGCAGAAGAGGCCTGCGGTGTTATACCAACAAAAAAAACACTTTGAACACTCACTACTTTGGAACGCAAACAGATATTTCAACCAAACTTGGCGTGTTGCATGAGTGCAACAGGTTGTTGTGACTTAATTGTTGCGCAAGTGGTATGGAGGCCATGTCCTGCTCTGGACTGCTTGGCCCCTCCATTGCTGCTTGCAGCTATATTTATTATTCTTCTTCTTAGGACTGGGTGTCTATGGCAGCCCCCATAAGCGCTTGGTCGAAAGTTGTGAAATTTGGCACACTCATTGGGGACAGTCCCCTGGTCCAATTCACAAAGTTTCATGTCCCATACTATGGCACTCTAGCGCCACCAATGGGTCAAAGTTGGAGTTGTGTTTACACACGCAACTTTTGAACCGTATGTCCTATTTTCAAAAATGAGGTACCATTGGATTCCCTGGATCAAGCCGAGTGCAATGCACACCATGGCGTCAATTTCCGATTATATAGATTTTCTGCTATTTCCGGTTTTATCAAAAACCTCTGAAAGCCTACTCCTCCTACAATTTTTGTCAAATCTTCTTCAAAATTACCAGATATGCTCTTCAGACCAAGCCGCACAAAAGTTATGGTAGAGCATTTTGATCCCCACGACCGTTTGTCCGTGAGAGCCAATCAAAATCAGCAGAATAGACACCAAACAGGAAATGAAGTCTTATCTCAGCAGTTCTTTGAGGCAGTGACACCAAATTTGATATGCCTACTCGGAACCTTATTCTGAGTATGTCCTCCAAAAATGGTGTCATGTGACTAAAGGGGGCGTGGCCGGAAGCATAAACGTGTTTTGGTTAATAACTGTTGAAGTGTTTACCTTAATAAAGTAATTTCTTTGTCTGTTGGTGTCTTGTGAGATATAATGCTTGACCATCGATAATATTTCATAACAACCGAATTGACGCGGCCGCCATTTTGGATTTTATGGAAAAGTGTAAAAACCTTTTAAACGCCCCAAATGTTGTCCAATGTTTACTAAATTTGGCACAGATGATCTTCAGACCAAGCTTCACAAAGGTGTCGGATGGATTTTCCATTTTCAAAACCGTTTGTTCGGTAGAGACGATCAAGGCGGCGGCGAAGCCGCAAAAGACACGTGAGAGCGTAACTCAGCAACCATTTGTGCGATTGTCACCAAACTTGGGTTCCATCGTTCCCATGAGGAGCAGAAGAGGCCTGCGGTGTTATACCAACAAAAAAAACACTTTGAACACTCACTACTTTGGAACGCAAACAGATATTTCAACCAAACTTGGCGTGTTGCATGAGTGCAACAGGTTGTTGTGACTTAATTGTTGCGCAAGTGGTATGGAGGCCATGTCCTGCTCTGGACTGCTTGGCCCCTCCATTGCTGCTTGCAGCTATATTTATTATTCTTCTTCTTAGGACTGGGTGTCTATGGCAGCCCCCATAAGCGCTTGGTCGAAAGTTGTGAAATTTGGCACACTCATTGGGGACAGTCCCCTGGTCCAATTCACAAAGTTTCATGTCCCATACTATGGCACTCTAGCGCCACCAATGGGTCAAAGTTGGAGTTGTGTTTACACACGCAACTTTTGAACCGTATGTCCTATTTTCAAAAATGAGGTACCATTGGATTCCCTGGATCAAGCCGAGTGCAATGCACACCATGGCGTCAATTTCCGATTATATAGATTTTCTGCTATTTCCGGTTTTATCAAAAACCTCTGAAAGCCTACTCCTCCTACAATTTTTGTCAAATCTTCTTCAAAATTACCAGATATGCTCTTCAGACCAAGCCGCACAAAAGTTATGGTAGAGCATTTTGATCCCCACGACCGTTTGTCCGTGAGAGCCAATCAAAATCAGCAGAATAGACACCAAACAGGAAATGAAGTCTTATCTCAGCAGTTCTTTGAGGCAGTGACACCAAATTTGATATGCCTACTCGGAACCTTATTCTGAGTATGTCCTCCAAAAATGGTGTCATGTGACTAAAGGGGGCGTGGCCGGAAGCATAAACGTGTTTTGGTTAATAACTGTTGAAGTGTTTACCTTAATAAAGTAATTTCTTTGTCTGTTGGTGTCTTGTGAGATATAATGCTTGACCATCGATAATATTTCATAACAACCGAATTGACGCGGCCGCCATTTTGGATTTTATGGAAAAGTGTAAAAACCTTTTAAACGCCCCAAATGTTGTCCAATGTTTACTAAATTTGGCACAGATGATCTTCAGACCAAGCTTCACAAAGGTGTCGGATGGATTTTCCATTTTCAAAACCGTTTGTTCGGTAGAGACGATCAAGGCGGCGGCGAAGCCGCAAAAGACACGTGAGAGCGTAACTCAGCAACCATTTGTGCGATTGTCACCAAACTTGGGTTCCATCGTTCCCATGAGGAGCAGAAGAGGCCTGCGGTGTTATACCAACAAAAAAAACACTTTGAACACTCACTACTTTGGAACGCAAACAGATATTTCAACCAAACTTGGCGTGTTGCATGAGTGCAACAGGTTGTTGTGACTTAATTGTTGCGCAAGTGGTATGGAGGCCATGTCCTGCTCTGGACTGCTTGGCCCCTCCATTGCTGCTTGCAGCTATATTTATTATTCTTCTTCTTAGGACTGGGTGTCTATGGCAGCCCCCATAAGCGCTTGGTCGAAAGTTGTGAAATTTGGCACACTCATTGGGGACAGTCCCCTGGTCCAATTCACAAAGTTTCATGTCCCATACTATGGCACTCTAGCGCCACCAATGGGTCAAAGTTGGAGTTGTGTTTACACACGCAACTTTTGAACCGTATGTCCTATTTTCAAAAATGAGGTACCATTGGATTCCCTGGATCAAGCCGAGTGCAATGCACACCATGGCGTCAATTTCCGATTATATAGATTTTCTGCTATTTCCGGTTTTATCAAAAACCTCTGAAAGCCTACTCCTCCTACAATTTTTGTCAAATCTTCTTCAAAATTACCAGATATGCTCTTCAGACCAAGCCGCACAAAAGTTATGGTAGAGCATTTTGATCCCCACGACCGTTTGTCCGTGAGAGCCAATCAAAATCAGCAGAATAGACACCAAACAGGAAATGAAGTCTTATCTCAGCAGTTCTTTGAGGCAGTGACACCAAATTTGATATGCCTACTCGGAACCTTATTCTGAGTATGTCCTCCAAAAATGGTGTCATGTGACTAAAGGGGGCGTGGCCGGAAGCATAAACGTGTTTTGGTTAATAACTGTTGAAGTGTTTACCTTAATAAAGTAATTTCTTTGTCTGTTGGTGTCTTGTGAGATATAATGCTTGACCATCGATAATATTTCATAACAACCGAATTGACGCGGCCGCCATTTTGGATTTTATGGAAAAGTGTAAAAACCTTTTAAACGCCCCAAATGTTGTCCAATGTTTACTAAATTTGGCACAGATGATCTTCAGACCAAGCTTCACAAAGGTGTCGGATGGATTTTCCATTTTCAAAACCGTTTGTTCGGTAGAGACGATCAAGGCGGCGGCGAAGCCGCAAAAGACACGTGAGAGCGTAACTCAGCAACCATTTGTGCGATTGTCACCAAACTTGGGTTCCATCGTTCCCATGAGGAGCAGAAGAGGCCTGCGGTGTTATACCAACAAAAAAAACACTTTGAACACTCACTACTTTGGAACGCAAACAGATATTTCAACCAAACTTGGCGTGTTGCATGAGTGCAACAGGTTGTTGTGACTTAATTGTTGCGCAAGTGGTATGGAGGCCATGTCCTGCTCTGGACTGCTTGGCCCCTCCATTGCTGCTTGCAGCTATATTTATTATTCTTCTTCTTAGGACTGGGTGTCTATGGCAGCCCCCATAAGCGCTTGGTCGAAAGTTGTGAAATTTGGCACACTCATTGGGGACAGTCCCCTGGTCCAATTCACAAAGTTTCATGTCCCATACTATGGCACTCTAGCGCCACCAATGGGTCAAAGTTGGAGTTGTGTTTACACACGCAACTTTTGAACCGTATGTCCTATTTTCAAAAATGAGGTACCATTGGATTCCCTGGATCAAGCCGAGTGCAATGCACACCATGGCGTCAATTTCCGATTATATAGATTTTCTGCTATTTCCGGTTTTATCAAAAACCTCTGAAAGCCTACTCCTCCTACAATTTTTGTCAAATCTTCTTCAAAATTACCAGATATGCTCTTCAGACCAAGCCGCACAAAAGTTATGGTAGAGCATTTTGATCCCCACGACCGTTTGTCCGTGAGAGCCAATCAAAATCAGCAGAATAGACACCAAACAGGAAATGAAGTCTTATCTCAGCAGTTCTTTGAGGCAGTGACACCAAATTTGATATGCCTACTCGGAACCTTATTCTGAGTATGTCCTCCAAAAATGGTGTCATGTGACTAAAGGGGGCGTGGCCGGAAGCATAAACGTGTTTTGGTTAATAACTGTTGAAGTGTTTACCTTAATAAAGTAATTTCTTTGTCTGTTGGTGTCTTGTGAGATATAATGCTTGACCATCGATAATATTTCATAACAACCGAATTGACGCGGCCGCCATTTTGGATTTTATGGAAAAGTGTAAAAACCTTTTAAACGCCCCAAATGTTGTCCAATGTTTACTAAATTTGGCACAGATGATCTTCAGACCAAGCTTCACAAAGGTGTCGGATGGATTTTCCATTTTCAAAACCGTTTGTTCGGTAGAGACGATCAAGGCGGCGGCGAAGCCGCAAAAGACACGTGAGAGCGTAACTCAGCAACCATTTGTGCGATTGTCACCAAACTTGGGTTCCATCGTTCCCATGAGGAGCAGAAGAGGCCTGCGGTGTTATACCAACAAAAAAAACACTTTGAACACTCACTACTTTGGAACGCAAACAGATATTTCAACCAAACTTGGCGTGTTGCATGAGTGCAACAGGTTGTTGTGACTTAATTGTTGCGCAAGTGGTATGGAGGCCATGTCCTGCTCTGGACTGCTTGGCCCCTCCATTGCTGCTTGCAGCTATATTTATTATTCTTCTTCTTAGGACTGGGTGTCTATGGCAGCCCCCATAAGCGCTTGGTCGAAAGTTGTGAAATTTGGCACACTCATTGGGGACAGTCCCCTGGTCCAATTCACAAAGTTTCATGTCCCATACTATGGCACTCTAGCGCCACCAATGGGTCAAAGTTGGAGTTGTGTTTACACACGCAACTTTTGAACCGTATGTCCTATTTTCAAAAATGAGGTACCATTGGATTCCCTGGATCAAGCCGAGTGCAATGCACACCATGGCGTCAATTTCCGATTATATAGATTTTCTGCTATTTCCGGTTTTATCAAAAACCTCTGAAAGCCTACTCCTCCTACAATTTTTGTCAAATCTTCTTCAAAATTACCAGATATGCTCTTCAGACCAAGCCGCACAAAAGTTATGGTAGAGCATTTTGATCCCCACGACCGTTTGTCCGTGAGAGCCAATCAAAATCAGCAGAATAGACACCAAACAGGAAATGAAGTCTTATCTCAGCAGTTCTTTGAGGCAGTGACACCAAATTTGATATGCCTACTCGGAACCTTATTCTGAGTATGTCCTCCAAAAATGGTGTCATGTGACTAAAGGGGGCGTGGCCGGAAGCATAAACGTGTTTTGGTTAATAACTGTTGAAGTGTTTACCTTAATAAAGTAATTTCTTTGTCTGTTGGTGTCTTGTGAGATATAATGCTTGACCATCGATAATATTTCATAACAACCGAATTGACGCGGCCGCCATTTTGGATTTTATGGAAAAGTGTAAAAACCTTTTAAACGCCCCAAATGTTGTCCAATGTTTACTAAATTTGGCACAGATGATCTTCAGACCAAGCTTCACAAAGGTGTCGGATGGATTTTCCATTTTCAAAACCGTTTGTTCGGTAGAGACGATCAAGGCGGCGGCGAAGCCGCAAAAGACACGTGAGAGCGTAACTCAGCAACCATTTGTGCGATTGTCACCAAACTTGGGTTCCATCGTTCCCATGAGGAGCAGAAGAGGCCTGCGGTGTTATACCAACAAAAAAAACACTTTGAACACTCACTACTTTGGAACGCAAACAGATATTTCAACCAAACTTGGCGTGTTGCATGAGTGCAACAGGTTGTTGTGACTTAATTGTTGCGCAAGTGGTATGGAGGCCATGTCCTGCTCTGGACTGCTTGGCCCCTCCATTGCTGCTTGCAGCTATATTTATTATTCTTCTTCTTAGGACTGGGTGTCTATGGCAGCCCCCATAAGCGCTTGGTCGAAAGTTGTGAAATTTGGCACACTCATTGGGGACAGTCCCCTGGTCCAATTCACAAAGTTTCATGTCCCATACTATGGCACTCTAGCGCCACCAATGGGTCAAAGTTGGAGTTGTGTTTACACACGCAACTTTTGAACCGTATGTCCTATTTTCAAAAATGAGGTACCATTGGATTCCCTGGATCAAGCCGAGTGCAATGCACACCATGGCGTCAATTTCCGATTATATAGATTTTCTGCTATTTCCGGTTTTATCAAAAACCTCTGAAAGCCTACTCCTCCTACAATTTTTGTCAAATCTTCTTCAAAATTACCAGATATGCTCTTCAGACCAAGCCGCACAAAAGTTATGGTAGAGCATTTTGATCCCCACGACCGTTTGTCCGTGAGAGCCAATCAAAATCAGCAGAATAGACACCAAACAGGAAATGAAGTCTTATCTCAGCAGTTCTTTGAGGCAGTGACACCAAATTTGATATGCCTACTCGGAACCTTATTCTGAGTATGTCCTCCAAAAATGGTGTCATGTGACTAAAGGGGGCGTGGCCGGAAGCATAAACGTGTTTTGGTTAATAACTGTTGAAGTGTTTACCTTAATAAAGTAATTTCTTTGTCTGTTGGTGTCTTGTGAGATATAATGCTTGACCATCGATAATATTTCATAACAACCGAATTGACGCGGCCGCCATTTTGGATTTTATGGAAAAGTGTAAAAACCTTTTAAACGCCCCAAATGTTGTCCAATGTTTACTAAATTTGGCACAGATGATCTTCAGACCAAGCTTCACAAAGGTGTCGGATGGATTTTCCATTTTCAAAACCGTTTGTTCGGTAGAGACGATCAAGGCGGCGGCGAAGCCGCAAAAGACACGTGAGAGCGTAACTCAGCAACCATTTGTGCGATTGTCACCAAACTTGGGTTCCATCGTTCCCATGAGGAGCAGAAGAGGCCTGCGGTGTTATACCAACAAAAAAAACACTTTGAACACTCACTACTTTGGAACGCAAACAGATATTTCAACCAAACTTGGCGTGTTGCATGAGTGCAACAGGTTGTTGTGACTTAATTGTTGCGCAAGTGGTATGGAGGCCATGTCCTGCTCTGGACTGCTTGGCCCCTCCATTGCTGCTTGCAGCTATATTTATTATTCTTCTTCTTAGGACTGGGTGTCTATGGCAGCCCCCATAAGCGCTTGGTCGAAAGTTGTGAAATTTGGCACACTCATTGGGGACAGTCCCCTGGTCCAATTCACAAAGTTTCATGTCCCATACTATGGCACTCTAGCGCCACCAATGGGTCAAAGTTGGAGTTGTGTTTACACACGCAACTTTTGAACCGTATGTCCTATTTTCAAAAATGAGGTACCATTGGATTCCCTGGATCAAGCCGAGTGCAATGCACACCATGGCGTCAATTTCCGATTATATAGATTTTCTGCTATTTCCGGTTTTATCAAAAACCTCTGAAAGCCTACTCCTCCTACAATTTTTGTCAAATCTTCTTCAAAATTACCAGATATGCTCTTCAGACCAAGCCGCACAAAAGTTATGGTAGAGCATTTTGATCCCCACGACCGTTTGTCCGTGAGAGCCAATCAAAATCAGCAGAATAGACACCAAACAGGAAATGAAGTCTTATCTCAGCAGTTCTTTGAGGCAGTGACACCAAATTTGATATGCCTACTCGGAACCTTATTCTGAGTATGTCCTCCAAAAATGGTGTCATGTGACTAAAGGGGGCGTGGCCGGAAGCATAAACGTGTTTTGGTTAATAACTGTTGAAGTGTTTACCTTAATAAAGTAATTTCTTTGTCTGTTGGTGTCTTGTGAGATATAATGCTTGACCATCGATAATATTTCATAACAACCGAATTGACGCGGCCGCCATTTTGGATTTTATGGAAAAGTGTAAAAACCTTTTAAACGCCCCAAATGTTGTCCAATGTTTACTAAATTTGGCACAGATGATCTTCAGACCAAGCTTCACAAAGGTGTCGGATGGATTTTCCATTTTCAAAACCGTTTGTTCGGTAGAGACGATCAAGGCGGCGGCGAAGCCGCAAAAGACACGTGAGAGCGTAACTCAGCAACCATTTGTGCGATTGTCACCAAACTTGGGTTCCATCGTTCCCATGAGGAGCAGAAGAGGCCTGCGGTGTTATACCAACAAAAAAAACACTTTGAACACTCACTACTTTGGAACGCAAACAGATATTTCAACCAAACTTGGCGTGTTGCATGAGTGCAACAGGTTGTTGTGACTTAATTGTTGCGCAAGTGGTATGGAGGCCATGTCCTGCTCTGGACTGCTTGGCCCCTCCATTGCTGCTTGCAGCTATATTTATTATTCTTCTTCTTAGGACTGGGTGTCTATGGCAGCCCCCATAAGCGCTTGGTCGAAAGTTGTGAAATTTGGCACACTCATTGGGGACAGTCCCCTGGTCCAATTCACAAAGTTTCATGTCCCATACTATGGCACTCTAGCGCCACCAATGGGTCAAAGTTGGAGTTGTGTTTACACACGCAACTTTTGAACCGTATGTCCTATTTTCAAAAATGAGGTACCATTGGATTCCCTGGATCAAGCCGAGTGCAATGCACACCATGGCGTCAATTTCCGATTATATAGATTTTCTGCTATTTCCGGTTTTATCAAAAACCTCTGAAAGCCTACTCCTCCTACAATTTTTGTCAAATCTTCTTCAAAATTACCAGATATGCTCTTCAGACCAAGCCGCACAAAAGTTATGGTAGAGCATTTTGATCCCCACGACCGTTTGTCCGTGAGAGCCAATCAAAATCAGCAGAATAGACACCAAACAGGAAATGAAGTCTTATCTCAGCAGTTCTTTGAGGCAGTGACACCAAATTTGATATGCCTACTCGGAACCTTATTCTGAGTATGTCCTCCAAAAATGGTGTCATGTGACTAAAGGGGGCGTGGCCGGAAGCATAAACGTGTTTTGGTTAATAACTGTTGAAGTGTTTACCTTAATAAAGTAATTTCTTTGTCTGTTGGTGTCTTGTGAGATATAATGCTTGACCATCGATAATATTTCATAACAACCGAATTGACGCGGCCGCCATTTTGGATTTTATGGAAAAGTGTAAAAACCTTTTAAACGCCCCAAATGTTGTCCAATGTTTACTAAATTTGGCACAGATGATCTTCAGACCAAGCTTCACAAAGGTGTCGGATGGATTTTCCATTTTCAAAACCGTTTGTTCGGTAGAGACGATCAAGGCGGCGGCGAAGCCGCAAAAGACACGTGAGAGCGTAACTCAGCAACCATTTGTGCGATTGTCACCAAACTTGGGTTCCATCGTTCCCATGAGGAGCAGAAGAGGCCTGCGGTGTTATACCAACAAAAAAAACACTTTGAACACTCACTACTTTGGAACGCAAACAGATATTTCAACCAAACTTGGCGTGTTGCATGAGTGCAACAGGTTGTTGTGACTTAATTGTTGCGCAAGTGGTATGGAGGCCATGTCCTGCTCTGGACTGCTTGGCCCCTCCATTGCTGCTTGCAGCTATATTTATTATTCTTCTTCTTAGGACTGGGTGTCTATGGCAGCCCCCATAAGCGCTTGGTCGAAAGTTGTGAAATTTGGCACACTCATTGGGGACAGTCCCCTGGTCCAATTCACAAAGTTTCATGTCCCATACTATGGCACTCTAGCGCCACCAATGGGTCAAAGTTGGAGTTGTGTTTACACACGCAACTTTTGAACCGTATGTCCTATTTTCAAAAATGAGGTACCATTGGATTCCCTGGATCAAGCCGAGTGCAATGCACACCATGGCGTCAATTTCCGATTATATAGATTTTCTGCTATTTCCGGTTTTATCAAAAACCTCTGAAAGCCTACTCCTCCTACAATTTTTGTCAAATCTTCTTCAAAATTACCAGATATGCTCTTCAGACCAAGCCGCACAAAAGTTATGGTAGAGCATTTTGATCCCCACGACCGTTTGTCCGTGAGAGCCAATCAAAATCAGCAGAATAGACACCAAACAGGAAATGAAGTCTTATCTCAGCAGTTCTTTGAGGCAGTGACACCAAATTTGATATGCCTACTCGGAACCTTATTCTGAGTATGTCCTCCAAAAATGGTGTCATGTGACTAAAGGGGGCGTGGCCGGAAGCATAAACGTGTTTTGGTTAATAACTGTTGAAGTGTTTACCTTAATAAAGTAATTTCTTTGTCTGTTGGTGTCTTGTGAGATATAATGCTTGACCATCGATAATATTTCATAACAACCGAATTGACGCGGCCGCCATTTTGGATTTTATGGAAAAGTGTAAAAACCTTTTAAACGCCCCAAATGTTGTCCAATGTTTACTAAATTTGGCACAGATGATCTTCAGACCAAGCTTCACAAAGGTGTCGGATGGATTTTCCATTTTCAAAACCGTTTGTTCGGTAGAGACGATCAAGGCGGCGGCGAAGCCGCAAAAGACACGTGAGAGCGTAACTCAGCAACCATTTGTGCGATTGTCACCAAACTTGGGTTCCATCGTTCCCATGAGGAGCAGAAGAGGCCTGCGGTGTTATACCAACAAAAAAAACACTTTGAACACTCACTACTTTGGAACGCAAACAGATATTTCAACCAAACTTGGCGTGTTGCATGAGTGCAACAGGTTGTTGTGACTTAATTGTTGCGCAAGTGGTATGGAGGCCATGTCCTGCTCTGGACTGCTTGGCCCCTCCATTGCTGCTTGCAGCTATATTTATTATTCTTCTTCTTAGGACTGGGTGTCTATGGCAGCCCCCATAAGCGCTTGGTCGAAAGTTGTGAAATTTGGCACACTCATTGGGGACAGTCCCCTGGTCCAATTCACAAAGTTTCATGTCCCATACTATGGCACTCTAGCGCCACCAATGGGTCAAAGTTGGAGTTGTGTTTACACACGCAACTTTTGAACCGTATGTCCTATTTTCAAAAATGAGGTACCATTGGATTCCCTGGATCAAGCCGAGTGCAATGCACACCATGGCGTCAATTTCCGATTATATAGATTTTCTGCTATTTCCGGTTTTATCAAAAACCTCTGAAAGCCTACTCCTCCTACAATTTTTGTCAAATCTTCTTCAAAATTACCAGATATGCTCTTCAGACCAAGCCGCACAAAAGTTATGGTAGAGCATTTTGATCCCCACGACCGTTTGTCCGTGAGAGCCAATCAAAATCAGCAGAATAGACACCAAACAGGAAATGAAGTCTTATCTCAGCAGTTCTTTGAGGCAGTGACACCAAATTTGATATGCCTACTCGGAACCTTATTCTGAGTATGTCCTCCAAAAATGGTGTCATGTGACTAAAGGGGGCGTGGCCGGAAGCATAAACGTGTTTTGGTTAATAACTGTTGAAGTGTTTACCTTAATAAAGTAATTTCTTTGTCTGTTGGTGTCTTGTGAGATATAATGCTTGACCATCGATAATATTTCATAACAACCGAATTGACGCGGCCGCCATTTTGGATTTTATGGAAAAGTGTAAAAACCTTTTAAACGCCCCAAATGTTGTCCAATGTTTACTAAATTTGGCACAGATGATCTTCAGACCAAGCTTCACAAAGGTGTCGGATGGATTTTCCATTTTCAAAACCGTTTGTTCGGTAGAGACGATCAAGGCGGCGGCGAAGCCGCAAAAGACACGTGAGAGCGTAACTCAGCAACCATTTGTGCGATTGTCACCAAACTTGGGTTCCATCGTTCCCATGAGGAGCAGAAGAGGCCTGCGGTGTTATACCAACAAAAAAAACACTTTGAACACTCACTACTTTGGAACGCAAACAGATATTTCAACCAAACTTGGCGTGTTGCATGAGTGCAACAGGTTGTTGTGACTTAATTGTTGCGCAAGTGGTATGGAGGCCATGTCCTGCTCTGGACTGCTTGGCCCCTCCATTGCTGCTTGCAGCTATATTTATTATTCTTCTTCTTAGGACTGGGTGTCTATGGCAGCCCCCATAAGCGCTTGGTCGAAAGTTGTGAAATTTGGCACACTCATTGGGGACAGTCCCCTGGTCCAATTCACAAAGTTTCATGTCCCATACTATGGCACTCTAGCGCCACCAATGGGTCAAAGTTGGAGTTGTGTTTACACACGCAACTTTTGAACCGTATGTCCTATTTTCAAAAATGAGGTACCATTGGATTCCCTGGATCAAGCCGAGTGCAATGCACACCATGGCGTCAATTTCCGATTATATAGATTTTCTGCTATTTCCGGTTTTATCAAAAACCTCTGAAAGCCTACTCCTCCTACAATTTTTGTCAAATCTTCTTCAAAATTACCAGATATGCTCTTCAGACCAAGCCGCACAAAAGTTATGGTAGAGCATTTTGATCCCCACGACCGTTTGTCCGTGAGAGCCAATCAAAATCAGCAGAATAGACACCAAACAGGAAATGAAGTCTTATCTCAGCAGTTCTTTGAGGCAGTGACACCAAATTTGATATGCCTACTCGGAACCTTATTCTGAGTATGTCCTCCAAAAATGGTGTCATGTGACTAAAGGGGGCGTGGCCGGAAGCATAAACGTGTTTTGGTTAATAACTGTTGAAGTGTTTACCTTAATAAAGTAATTTCTTTGTCTGTTGGTGTCTTGTGAGATATAATGCTTGACCATCGATAATATTTCATAACAACCGAATTGACGCGGCCGCCATTTTGGATTTTATGGAAAAGTGTAAAAACCTTTTAAACGCCCCAAATGTTGTCCAATGTTTACTAAATTTGGCACAGATGATCTTCAGACCAAGCTTCACAAAGGTGTCGGATGGATTTTCCATTTTCAAAACCGTTTGTTCGGTAGAGACGATCAAGGCGGCGGCGAAGCCGCAAAAGACACGTGAGAGCGTAACTCAGCAACCATTTGTGCGATTGTCACCAAACTTGGGTTCCATCGTTCCCATGAGGAGCAGAAGAGGCCTGCGGTGTTATACCAACAAAAAAAACACTTTGAACACTCACTACTTTGGAACGCAAACAGATATTTCAACCAAACTTGGCGTGTTGCATGAGTGCAACAGGTTGTTGTGACTTAATTGTTGCGCAAGTGGTATGGAGGCCATGTCCTGCTCTGGACTGCTTGGCCCCTCCATTGCTGCTTGCAGCTATATTTATTATTCTTCTTCTTAGGACTGGGTGTCTATGGCAGCCCCCATAAGCGCTTGGTCGAAAGTTGTGAAATTTGGCACACTCATTGGGGACAGTCCCCTGGTCCAATTCACAAAGTTTCATGTCCCATACTATGGCACTCTAGCGCCACCAATGGGTCAAAGTTGGAGTTGTGTTTACACACGCAACTTTTGAACCGTATGTCCTATTTTCAAAAATGAGGTACCATTGGATTCCCTGGATCAAGCCGAGTGCAATGCACACCATGGCGTCAATTTCCGATTATATAGATTTTCTGCTATTTCCGGTTTTATCAAAAACCTCTGAAAGCCTACTCCTCCTACAATTTTTGTCAAATCTTCTTCAAAATTACCAGATATGCTCTTCAGACCAAGCCGCACAAAAGTTATGGTAGAGCATTTTGATCCCCACGACCGTTTGTCCGTGAGAGCCAATCAAAATCAGCAGAATAGACACCAAACAGGAAATGAAGTCTTATCTCAGCAGTTCTTTGAGGCAGTGACACCAAATTTGATATGCCTACTCGGAACCTTATTCTGAGTATGTCCTCCAAAAATGGTGTCATGTGACTAAAGGGGGCGTGGCCGGAAGCATAAACGTGTTTTGGTTAATAACTGTTGAAGTGTTTACCTTAATAAAGTAATTTCTTTGTCTGTTGGTGTCTTGTGAGATATAATGCTTGACCATCGATAATATTTCATAACAACCGAATTGACGCGGCCGCCATTTTGGATTTTATGGAAAAGTGTAAAAACCTTTTAAACGCCCCAAATGTTGTCCAATGTTTACTAAATTTGGCACAGATGATCTTCAGACCAAGCTTCACAAAGGTGTCGGATGGATTTTCCATTTTCAAAACCGTTTGTTCGGTAGAGACGATCAAGGCGGCGGCGAAGCCGCAAAAGACACGTGAGAGCGTAACTCAGCAACCATTTGTGCGATTGTCACCAAACTTGGGTTCCATCGTTCCCATGAGGAGCAGAAGAGGCCTGCGGTGTTATACCAACAAAAAAAACACTTTGAACACTCACTACTTTGGAACGCAAACAGATATTTCAACCAAACTTGGCGTGTTGCATGAGTGCAACAGGTTGTTGTGACTTAATTGTTGCGCAAGTGGTATGGAGGCCATGTCCTGCTCTGGACTGCTTGGCCCCTCCATTGCTGCTTGCAGCTATATTTATTATTCTTCTTCTTAGGACTGGGTGTCTATGGCAGCCCCCATAAGCGCTTGGTCGAAAGTTGTGAAATTTGGCACACTCATTGGGGACAGTCCCCTGGTCCAATTCACAAAGTTTCATGTCCCATACTATGGCACTCTAGCGCCACCAATGGGTCAAAGTTGGAGTTGTGTTTACACACGCAACTTTTGAACCGTATGTCCTATTTTCAAAAATGAGGTACCATTGGATTCCCTGGATCAAGCCGAGTGCAATGCACACCATGGCGTCAATTTCCGATTATATAGATTTTCTGCTATTTCCGGTTTTATCAAAAACCTCTGAAAGCCTACTCCTCCTACAATTTTTGTCAAATCTTCTTCAAAATTACCAGATATGCTCTTCAGACCAAGCCGCACAAAAGTTATGGTAGAGCATTTTGATCCCCACGACCGTTTGTCCGTGAGAGCCAATCAAAATCAGCAGAATAGACACCAAACAGGAAATGAAGTCTTATCTCAGCAGTTCTTTGAGGCAGTGACACCAAATTTGATATGCCTACTCGGAACCTTATTCTGAGTATGTCCTCCAAAAATGGTGTCATGTGACTAAAGGGGGCGTGGCCGGAAGCATAAACGTGTTTTGGTTAATAACTGTTGAAGTGTTTACCTTAATAAAGTAATTTCTTTGTCTGTTGGTGTCTTGTGAGATATAATGCTTGACCATCGATAATATTTCATAACAACCGAATTGACGCGGCCGCCATTTTGGATTTTATGGAAAAGTGTAAAAACCTTTTAAACGCCCCAAATGTTGTCCAATGTTTACTAAATTTGGCACAGATGATCTTCAGACCAAGCTTCACAAAGGTGTCGGATGGATTTTCCATTTTCAAAACCGTTTGTTCGGTAGAGACGATCAAGGCGGCGGCGAAGCCGCAAAAGACACGTGAGAGCGTAACTCAGCAACCATTTGTGCGATTGTCACCAAACTTGGGTTCCATCGTTCCCATGAGGAGCAGAAGAGGCCTGCGGTGTTATACCAACAAAAAAAACACTTTGAACACTCACTACTTTGGAACGCAAACAGATATTTCAACCAAACTTGGCGTGTTGCATGAGTGCAACAGGTTGTTGTGACTTAATTGTTGCGCAAGTGGTATGGAGGCCATGTCCTGCTCTGGACTGCTTGGCCCCTCCATTGCTGCTTGCAGCTATATTTATTATTCTTCTTCTTAGGACTGGGTGTCTATGGCAGCCCCCATAAGCGCTTGGTCGAAAGTTGTGAAATTTGGCACACTCATTGGGGACAGTCCCCTGGTCCAATTCACAAAGTTTCATGTCCCATACTATGGCACTCTAGCGCCACCAATGGGTCAAAGTTGGAGTTGTGTTTACACACGCAACTTTTGAACCGTATGTCCTATTTTCAAAAATGAGGTACCATTGGATTCCCTGGATCAAGCCGAGTGCAATGCACACCATGGCGTCAATTTCCGATTATATAGATTTTCTGCTATTTCCGGTTTTATCAAAAACCTCTGAAAGCCTACTCCTCCTACAATTTTTGTCAAATCTTCTTCAAAATTACCAGATATGCTCTTCAGACCAAGCCGCACAAAAGTTATGGTAGAGCATTTTGATCCCCACGACCGTTTGTCCGTGAGAGCCAATCAAAATCAGCAGAATAGACACCAAACAGGAAATGAAGTCTTATCTCAGCAGTTCTTTGAGGCAGTGACACCAAATTTGATATGCCTACTCGGAACCTTATTCTGAGTATGTCCTCCAAAAATGGTGTCATGTGACTAAAGGGGGCGTGGCCGGAAGCATAAACGTGTTTTGGTTAATAACTGTTGAAGTGTTTACCTTAATAAAGTAATTTCTTTGTCTGTTGGTGTCTTGTGAGATATAATGCTTGACCATCGATAATATTTCATAACAACCGAATTGACGCGGCCGCCATTTTGGATTTTATGGAAAAGTGTAAAAACCTTTTAAACGCCCCAAATGTTGTCCAATGTTTACTAAATTTGGCACAGATGATCTTCAGACCAAGCTTCACAAAGGTGTCGGATGGATTTTCCATTTTCAAAACCGTTTGTTCGGTAGAGACGATCAAGGCGGCGGCGAAGCCGCAAAAGACACGTGAGAGCGTAACTCAGCAACCATTTGTGCGATTGTCACCAAACTTGGGTTCCATCGTTCCCATGAGGAGCAGAAGAGGCCTGCGGTGTTATACCAACAAAAAAAACACTTTGAACACTCACTACTTTGGAACGCAAACAGATATTTCAACCAAACTTGGCGTGTTGCATGAGTGCAACAGGTTGTTGTGACTTAATTGTTGCGCAAGTGGTATGGAGGCCATGTCCTGCTCTGGACTGCTTGGCCCCTCCATTGCTGCTTGCAGCTATATTTATTATTCTTCTTCTTAGGACTGGGTGTCTATGGCAGCCCCCATAAGCGCTTGGTCGAAAGTTGTGAAATTTGGCACACTCATTGGGGACAGTCCCCTGGTCCAATTCACAAAGTTTCATGTCCCATACTATGGCACTCTAGCGCCACCAATGGGTCAAAGTTGGAGTTGTGTTTACACACGCAACTTTTGAACCGTATGTCCTATTTTCAAAAATGAGGTACCATTGGATTCCCTGGATCAAGCCGAGTGCAATGCACACCATGGCGTCAATTTCCGATTATATAGATTTTCTGCTATTTCCGGTTTTATCAAAAACCTCTGAAAGCCTACTCCTCCTACAATTTTTGTCAAATCTTCTTCAAAATTACCAGATATGCTCTTCAGACCAAGCCGCACAAAAGTTATGGTAGAGCATTTTGATCCCCACGACCGTTTGTCCGTGAGAGCCAATCAAAATCAGCAGAATAGACACCAAACAGGAAATGAAGTCTTATCTCAGCAGTTCTTTGAGGCAGTGACACCAAATTTGATATGCCTACTCGGAACCTTATTCTGAGTATGTCCTCCAAAAATGGTGTCATGTGACTAAAGGGGGCGTGGCCGGAAGCATAAACGTGTTTTGGTTAATAACTGTTGAAGTGTTTACCTTAATAAAGTAATTTCTTTGTCTGTTGGTGTCTTGTGAGATATAATGCTTGACCATCGATAATATTTCATAACAACCGAATTGACGCGGCCGCCATTTTGGATTTTATGGAAAAGTGTAAAAACCTTTTAAACGCCCCAAATGTTGTCCAATGTTTACTAAATTTGGCACAGATGATCTTCAGACCAAGCTTCACAAAGGTGTCGGATGGATTTTCCATTTTCAAAACCGTTTGTTCGGTAGAGACGATCAAGGCGGCGGCGAAGCCGCAAAAGACACGTGAGAGCGTAACTCAGCAACCATTTGTGCGATTGTCACCAAACTTGGGTTCCATCGTTCCCATGAGGAGCAGAAGAGGCCTGCGGTGTTATACCAACAAAAAAAACACTTTGAACACTCACTACTTTGGAACGCAAACAGATATTTCAACCAAACTTGGCGTGTTGCATGAGTGCAACAGGTTGTTGTGACTTAATTGTTGCGCAAGTGGTATGGAGGCCATGTCCTGCTCTGGACTGCTTGGCCCCTCCATTGCTGCTTGCAGCTATATTTATTATTCTTCTTCTTAGGACTGGGTGTCTATGGCAGCCCCCATAAGCGCTTGGTCGAAAGTTGTGAAATTTGGCACACTCATTGGGGACAGTCCCCTGGTCCAATTCACAAAGTTTCATGTCCCATACTATGGCACTCTAGCGCCACCAATGGGTCAAAGTTGGAGTTGTGTTTACACACGCAACTTTTGAACCGTATGTCCTATTTTCAAAAATGAGGTACCATTGGATTCCCTGGATCAAGCCGAGTGCAATGCACACCATGGCGTCAATTTCCGATTATATAGATTTTCTGCTATTTCCGGTTTTATCAAAAACCTCTGAAAGCCTACTCCTCCTACAATTTTTGTCAAATCTTCTTCAAAATTACCAGATATGCTCTTCAGACCAAGCCGCACAAAAGTTATGGTAGAGCATTTTGATCCCCACGACCGTTTGTCCGTGAGAGCCAATCAAAATCAGCAGAATAGACACCAAACAGGAAATGAAGTCTTATCTCAGCAGTTCTTTGAGGCAGTGACACCAAATTTGATATGCCTACTCGGAACCTTATTCTGAGTATGTCCTCCAAAAATGGTGTCATGTGACTAAAGGGGGCGTGGCCGGAAGCATAAACGTGTTTTGGTTAATAACTGTTGAAGTGTTTACCTTAATAAAGTAATTTCTTTGTCTGTTGGTGTCTTGTGAGATATAATGCTTGACCATCGATAATATTTCATAACAACCGAATTGACGCGGCCGCCATTTTGGATTTTATGGAAAAGTGTAAAAACCTTTTAAACGCCCCAAATGTTGTCCAATGTTTACTAAATTTGGCACAGATGATCTTCAGACCAAGCTTCACAAAGGTGTCGGATGGATTTTCCATTTTCAAAACCGTTTGTTCGGTAGAGACGATCAAGGCGGCGGCGAAGCCGCAAAAGACACGTGAGAGCGTAACTCAGCAACCATTTGTGCGATTGTCACCAAACTTGGGTTCCATCGTTCCCATGAGGAGCAGAAGAGGCCTGCGGTGTTATACCAAAAAAAAAAACACTTTGAACACTCACTACTTTGGAACGCAAACAGATATTTCAACCAAACTTGGCGTGTTGCATGAGTGCAACAGGTTGTTGTGACTTAATTGTTGCGCAAGTGGTATGGAGGCCATGTCCTGCTCTGGACTGCTTGGCCCCTCCATTGCTGCTTGCAGCTATATTTATTATTCTTCTTCTTAGGACTGGGTGTCTATGGCAGCCCCCATAAGCGCTTGGTCGAAAGTTGTGAAATTTGGCACACTCATTGGGGACAGTCCCCTGGTCCAATTCACAAAGTTTCATGTCCCATACTATGGCACTCTAGCGCCACCAATGGGTCAAAGTTGGAGTTGTGTTTACACACGCAACTTTTGAACCGTATGTCCTATTTTCAAAAATGAGGTACCATTGGATTCCCTGGATCAAGCCGAGTGCAATGCACACCATGGCGTCAATTTCCGATTATATAGATTTTCTGCTATTTCCGGTTTTATCAAAAACCTCTGAAAGCCTACTCCTCCTACAATTTTTGTCAAATCTTCTTCAAAATTACCAGATATGCTCTTCAGACCAAGCCGCACAAAAGTTATGGTAGAGCATTTTGATCCCCACGACCGTTTGTCCGTGAGAGCCAATCAAAATCAGCAGAATAGACACCAAACAGGAAATGAAGTCTTATCTCAGCAGTTCTTTGAGGCAGTGACACCAAATTTGATATGCCTACTCGGAACCTTATTCTGAGTATGTCCTCCAAAAATGGTGTCATGTGACTAAAGGGGGCGTGGCCGGAAGCATAAACGTGTTTTGGTTAATAACTGTTGAAGTGTTTACCTTAATAAAGTAATTTCTTTGTCTGTTGGTGTCTTGTGAGATATAATGCTTGACCATCGATAATATTTCATAACAACCGAATTGACGCGGCCGCCATTTTGGATTTTATGGAAAAGTGTAAAAACCTTTTAAACGCCCCAAATGTTGTCCAATGTTTACTAAATTTGGCACAGATGATCTTCAGACCAAGCTTCACAAAGGTGTCGGATGGATTTTCCATTTTCAAAACCGTTTGTTCGGTAGAGACGATCAAGGCGGCGGCGAAGCCGCAAAAGACACGTGAGAGCGTAACTCAGCAACCATTTGTGCGATTGTCACCAAACTTGGGTTCCATCGTTCCCATGAGGAGCAGAAGAGGCCTGCGGTGTTATACCAAAAAAAAAACACTTTGAACACTCACTACTTTGGAACGCAAACAGATATTTCAACCAAACTTGGCGTGTTGCATGAGTGCAACAGGTTGTTGTGACTTAATTGTTGCGCAAGTGGTATGGAGGCCATGTCCTGCTCTGGACTGCTTGGCCCCTCCATTGCTGCTTGCAGCTATATTTATTATTCTTCTTCTTAGGACTGGGTGTCTATGGCAGCCCCCATAAGCGCTTGGTCGAAAGTTGTGAAATTTGGCACACTCATTGGGGACAGTCCCCTGGTCCAATTCACAAAGTTTCATGTCCCATACTATGGCACTCTAGCGCCACCAATGGGTCAAAGTTGGAGTTGTGTTTACACACGCAACTTTTGAACCGTATGTCCTATTTTCAAAAATGAGGTACCATTGGATTCCCTGGATCAAGCCGAGTGCAATGCACACCATGGCGTCAATTTCCGATTATATAGATTTTCTGCTATTTCCGGTTTTATCAAAAACCTCTGAAAGCCTACTCCTCCTACAATTTTTGTCAAATCTTCTTCAAAATTACCAGATATGCTCTTCAGACCAAGCCGCACAAAAGTTATGGTAGAGCATTTTGATCCCCACGACCGTTTGTCCGTGAGAGCCAATCAAAATCAGCAGAATAGACACCAAACAGGAAATGAAGTCTTATCTCAGCAGTTCTTTGAGGCAGTGACACCAAATTTGATATGCCTACTCGGAACCTTATTCTGAGTATGTCCTCCAAAAATGGTGTCATGTGACTAAAGGGGGCGTGGCCGGAAGCATAAACGTGTTTTGGTTAATAACTGTTGAAGTGTTTACCTTAATAAAGTAATTTCTTTGTCTGTTGGTGTCTTGTGAGATATAATGCTTGACCATCGATAATATTTCATAACAACCGAATTGACGCGGCCGCCATTTTGGATTTTATGGAAAAGTGTAAAAACCTTTTAAACGCCCCAAATGTTGTCCAATGTTTACTAAATTTGGCACAGATGATCTTCAGACCAAGCTTCACAAAGGTGTCGGATGGATTTTCCATTTTCAAAACCGTTTGTTCGGTAGAGACGATCAAGGCGGCGGCGAAGCCGCAAAAGACACGTGAGAGCGTAACTCAGCAACCATTTGTGCGATTGTCACCAAACTTGGGTTCCATCGTTCCCATGAGGAGCAGAAGAGGCCTGCGGTGTTATACCAAAAAAAAAACACTTTGAACACTCACTACTTTGGAACGCAAACAGATATTTCAACCAAACTTGGCGTGTTGCATGAGTGCAACAGGTTGTTGTGACTTAATTGTTGCGCAAGTGGTATGGAGGCCATGTCCTGCTCTGGACTGCTTGGCCCCTCCATTGCTGCTTGCAGCTATATTTATTATTCTTCTTCTTAGGACTGGGTGTCTATGGCAGCCCCCATAAGCGCTTGGTCGAAAGTTGTGAAATTTGGCACACTCATTGGGGACAGTCCCCTGGTCCAATTCACAAAGTTTCATGTCCCATACTATGGCACTCTAGCGCCACCAATGGGTCAAAGTTGGAGTTGTGTTTACACACGCAACTTTTGAACCGTATGTCCTATTTTCAAAAATGAGGTACCATTGGATTCCCTGGATCAAGCCGAGTGCAATGCACACCATGGCGTCAATTTCCGATTATATAGATTTTCTGCTATTTCCGGTTTTATCAAAAACCTCTGAAAGCCTACTCCTCCTACAATTTTTGTCAAATCTTCTTCAAAATTACCAGATATGCTCTTCAGACCAAGCCGCACAAAAGTTATGGTAGAGCATTTTGATCCCCACGACCGTTTGTCCGTGAGAGCCAATCAAAATCAGCAGAATAGACACCAAACAGGAAATGAAGTCTTATCTCAGCAGTTCTTTGAGGCAGTGACACCAAATTTGATATGCCTACTCGGAACCTTATTCTGAGTATGTCCTCCAAAAATGGTGTCATGTGACTAAAGGGGGCGTGGCCGGAAGCATAAACGTGTTTTGGTTAATAACTGTTGAAGTGTTTACCTTAATAAAGTAATTTCTTTGTCTGTTGGTGTCTTGTGAGATATAATGCTTGACCATCGATAATATTTCATAACAACCGAATTGACGCGGCCGCCATTTTGGATTTTATGGAAAAGTGTAAAAACCTTTTAAACGCCCCAAATGTTGTCCAATGTTTACTAAATTTGGCACAGATGATCTTCAGACCAAGCTTCACAAAGGTGTCGGGATGGATTTTCCATTTTCAAAACCGTTTGTTCGGTAGAGACGATCAAAGGCGGCGGCGAAGCCGCAAAAGACACGTGAGAGCGTAACTCAGCAACCATTTGTGCGATTGTCACCAAACTTGGGTTCCATCGTTCCCATGAGGAGCAGAGGAGGCCTGCGGTGTTATACCAGAAAAAAAACACTTTGAACACTCACTACTTTGAAACTCAAACAGATATTTCAACCAAACTTGGTGTTTCGCATGAGTGCAACAGGTTGTTGTAACTTAATTGTTGCGCAAGTGCTACGGAGGCCATGTCTTGCTCTGGACTGCTTGGCCCCTCCATTGCTGCTTGCAGCTATATTTATTAGGGGCCAAGCAGGGAAGCTGCGAGGCACCTATTGTAATTGTTAGTATTATTATTATTATTATTCTTAAGACTGGGTGTCTATGGTAGCCCCCATAAGCGCTTGGTCGAAAGTTGTGAAATTTGGCACACTCATTGGGGACAGTCCCCTGGTCCAATTCACAAAGTTTCATGTCACATACTTGGCACTCTAGCGCCACCAACGGGTCAAAGTTGGAGTTGTGTTTACACACGCAATTTTTGAACCGTATGACCCATTTTCAAAAATGAGGTACCATTGGATTCCCTGGATCAAGCCGAGTTCAATGCACACCATGGCGTCAATTTCCGGTTATATAGATTTTCCGCTATTTCCAGTTTTATCAAAAACCTCTGAAAGCCTACTTCTCCTACAATTTTTGTCAAATCTTCTTCAAAATTACCAGATATGCTCTTCAGACCAAGCCGCACAAAAGTTATGGTAGAGCATTTTGATCCCCACAACCGTTTGTCCGTGAGAGCCAATCAAAATCACCAGAATAGACACCAAACAGGAAATGAAGTCTTATCTCAGCAGTTCTTTGAGGCAGTGACACCAAATTTGATATGCCTACTCGGAACCTTATTCTGAGTATGTCCTCCAAAAATGGTGTCATGTGACTAAAAGTGGGCGTGGCCGGAAGCATAAACGTGTTTTGGCTAATAACTGTTGAAGTGTTTACCTTAATGAAGTCATTTCTTTGTCTGTTATGTCTTGTGAGATATCAAGCTTGACCATCGATAATATTTCATAACAACCGAATTGACGCGGCAGCCATTTTGGATTTCATGGAAAAGTGTAAAAACCTTTTAAACGCCCCAAATGTTGTCCAATGTTTACAAAAATTGGCACAGATTATCTTCAGACAAAGCTTCACAAAGGTGTCAGATGGATTTTCCATTTTCAAAACCGTTTGTTCGGTAGAGCCGATCAAAGGCGGCGGCGAAGCCACAAAAGACACGTGAGAGCGTAACTCAGCAACCATTTGCGCGATTGTCACCAAACTTGGGTTCCATCGTTCCCACGAGGAGCAGAGGAGGCCTGTGGTGTTACACCAGAAAAAACACTTTGAACACTCAGTACTTTGAAACGCAAACAGATATTTCAACCAAACTTGGTGTGTTGCATGAGTGCAACAGGTTATTGTGACTAAATTGTTGCGCAAGTGCGATGGAGGCCATGTCCTGCTCTGGACTGCTTGCCCCCTCCATTGCTGCTTGCAGCTTTATTTATTATTATTATTATTATTATATTTCTCCGCTAAATGGCCCAATAGCTCAAAAAGTCCTGGACCCGATTTTTTCCAATTTGGCCCAATGATACAACAGGTCACTCATTACTCCCAGACGGCTAGTGGACCATGTGCGCCCAAAGGTGGTGCTATAAAACACGCCCAAAGTCTACGTGATTTCCCCAGTGCCCCATTACTCCAAAATGCCTGAAAATTGGTATACATGCCTTATTTCTCATGGGGAACAAAAAAGCCTCAAGAACCCATCAAGAACCCATAAACTCTGCCATGATAGATTTTGCTTTACTGTCCAAATTTGGTACAACCTTCAAAACCCTTCTACTCATAAACCATAGACCCAATCAACTTGAAATTAGTTCCAGATGTGTAAAATACATGTCTTTACATAGGGTGACATGGAATAAGAAATGCAATACAAAATGGCTGAAAGAAGATTATTCATGTAAATGTCCAAATTGCCTCAATATTTCTTTTGTTAATAAATCAAATATAATTTTGACTGATTGTTTTTGAAACCTAATAGGGTTCAAGACGACATCAATCTCTAGTACCATAAACAATTTCACCTTGGTGTGTCAATATGATTGAATTCAATTGAATTGCTCCACAGTGCGCGCGCTCCAAATTCTCACAGACTCATTCTGCCCCTTGACACTAGGGTGACCACCTGTCCCGCTTTGCGTTGTGTCGCACAGCATTTTCAGCCCTTGTTCCGCACGTCGCATATTGAAAATGCTGTGCTATACAGCGCAAAGAGGAACAGGTGGTCAACCTACTGACACACGCGCGAGCTTGGCGAGACGCACACACATCCTTTCTGGAAATGATGTGCTGACCAAGCCCCACCCTCACCCTCATTTTGCTTCCAATCGCAGCTCGCCGTTACGAATATAAATTATTTTTTGGCGGCCATTGTTGTTTTCAACTGGAATCACCAGAGGATGTTGGAGGCAGCCACGTTCGGTAAGTCCTATTTTTACACATTTTAAGCTAGAATCAATGATTGGGTTCGTGAAAGTTCACTACTCTTGAATTATGGTGAAGGTTTGAGCACTTTTAGACCTTTAGATTGTGAGTTTGAAGTGACGGAAAACCGAACTCGAAAAGTAGCTAGCCTTTTCCCTCTGTGTTATTAATGAATCATGTAGCATCTCGGCGAATTGATCAAAAAGGTAGGGGAGGGCAGCTTTTAGGAGAACAAGCAATTCCCCACAGACCTGTCAGCTCAGAATTTTTATTTGGGTCGAGAAAGTCTTTGTAATAAGCCTATGCGCCAGGGAGACCACATAGGCTTAGGCGGCAGCCATGTTTTGGTCGCGTCATGTTCATAAGTTCACCATTTTACAGTTCGGTCGACACCAAAAATGTGTTTGTTACCAAACCTCGAGGAGGGAAGCCTTTAGGAGATGTAGGAATTGTGATTGTAGCCAGATGTTCTGATTATTTTTGTGATTTGTGGAAAACTTGCAAGTGGAGTGAGACTGCGTCCCGAGGGTACATTGTTTTGACTTAGGCTCAATGACAGACTCGGCTCACTCACTCACTGGCAGTGTGTAAACAATATCGTAATTCACTAAAAATTCTAGTCCTACAACGTCAGGGAGGGCTGCTTTTTGTAGACAAGAGTCTACTGAAGATAGCCAGTATATGGGATCTTTCAAAACAAGCCTATTTCATTTGTCATTTTCCTGAGAAAGCGACCTACGTTAGCCAGGCTAGTTTCACTCGGTCAGCCTATTTAAAGGTCTCTCACAGTCAGAATCACTGTTTACAGGCAAAGGTCGAGCTGGTCTTTGGTCAGATGTGTATATTGACCAGTTTAGAGCTAAATACTCTTGCCAGAGCCTGGAATCGAGCCAAATGTTTTGAGTGACTTTGCATTCCCAGGTCTCACGGAACACATTTGGATTCAAGTTCAAGTAATGCCACTGCATTTCACAGTCAAAACTGTAGTTTATGTCAAGTGTAGATGTAAAAAGCTTTATTTTTCACAACTGACATGGATCCTTTCTTCACTTTTTACAGGTCTGGAGGGTCATGCAGAGGCCTGCTCAACAGAGTTCAACAGAGGATGCTGAGAGAAACACTGATCCCTTGCTGGACTACCCCCCTCTAGCTGGACAGAATCAGAATCAGGAAAGCTTCTCTTCAGCCCTGACCCCAGGACAGCTTGATCCATCGAGCCAAATGTTATGAGTGACTGTGCATGGCCGGGTCTCACGGAACACATTTGGATTCAAGTTCAAGTAATGCCACTGCATTTCACAGTCAAAACTGTAGTTTATGTCAAGTGTAGATGTAGAAAGCTTCATTTTTCACAACTGACATGGATCCTTTCTTCACTTTTACAGGTCTTGAGGGTCATGCAGAGGCCTGCTCAACAGAGTTCAACAGAGGATGCTGAGAGAAACACTGATCCCTTGCTGGACTACCCCCTCTAGCTGGACAGAATCAGAATCAGGACAGCTTCTCTTCAGCCCTGACCCCAGGACAGCTTGATCCAGCTGGCCTGCCTGCAGGCCCCTACCTGCAGGCCCCTGACACAGTAGCTCTGCAGACTGCTTTTTAAAGAATATTGATGAAAAAGGACAAACCAGCTTTTTTTACTTTGATGAAAGTCTACATTTTTTATCCTTTCCATGTCCCAGCATGCCAAGCTGCAGACTTTTAGTGTCTTAAGTAATTAAACCAGTTCACGTTATAGACTTTTGACCTGAATCCAATGATTAGTCATCTGAATAAAAACCACTCAAGAGAAGTATTGCTTCTTGGTTGATTTGTGCTCCACATCAGTACATCTCACACATTTGCATTTGTTTCCATGGGATTCATGGAATTGCTAGTTTCTGCTCCACCATTGTATAATAAAAAATATAATTTAGGACAGCAATTCCGTTTTTATGTTATCCTTTTGCATTACACACATTTAGTCAATGTACTTAAACTCAACCGATTGTTGTCATTTTACCATACTGTTCATTTTGAACAGACATCAGTGTTTGGGAAGATAACTGTATATTTCCACTTTTGATCTGTATTTCCATCGTAAATGTTTTCTTTAATTTCAATTGGAAGGGGTATTAAAAGGTCTTAAAAAGTCTTATATTTAACTTGTTTACACCTGTAGACACCCTGTGAAGCCCCCCCCCCACTCCAGAGACAGTTGGTGACAGAGAGGGACAGACATTAAGTTAAACATAGTTGTGCCTTAAGAGCAGAGTAAAAAATAGAGACTAAATGTGTAAATGGATGTTGAAACTCAGTTCTCTGAGTTGGTGCATGTCAGTTTAGGCAAAGGTTGTCTTTTAAACATCTAGGTTTAAAAATAATTCAGATTTGATTGGAACTCTCTCTTTTATAAATTTATAGTTGGATTTGACATCTAACAGCCATTGAATTAATTAAGCAAGTTGTTTAACTCAAACAACCATAACACAGTACATATGGTTTACAAAGCTGCAGTCAGATTTGGCGAAATTGTTAGCTTCGATGTTATCTTAACATATACATGGGGTCTTGATGATGATGATGCGCACGCAGCTTCAAGGCAGAAAGACGCATTACATTTCAGGAGACGCCGAGACCTTAGCGCGTCACTAGCATCTCGTCATATCACGCAGTCGGAGCACAGCTAGATCATCAGCGTCAGCGCTCTTGGGTACCCAGCATGCAATACGGCATGTCACAAAACGCCAAGACTTGTGGAAAATAGCTTGGTTACAACAGCGATGCAAGGGATTTCAGTTGTTGCGTTCGTTCAGTTAGATGTTTGTAATATTGTTGTTTGTTAGTTAAAATAATCTCGTTGGTCACCCTGAGAGTGCATGTTCTGTGGTTTAATGGGAAGTGATAGTCGGCCTTACTTCATTTATGTTGGCAAGGAGATGATCATGGGCTGTGCCATAGACCTCCTGCCCATGAGGCTCTTCTTGATTGTAAGAGGACTGTGGTTCTGGAAAGCGGTCTTCGAGCCATCTTTGAAAAAGTCCGGAAACAGTGTGGCGAGCAATGTGTTTTGATTGTGGGAGGCATTTTTTGGTCGACCTCATCCCGCTACAGCAATAATGTTTGGCGTGACTTGCGCTGGGAGGGAGGTAAACGACATGGATTCGGATAGTGTGCGTGCAGGTGTATTTTTATATAGGGTGAAATGGAATGAGAAATGCAATACAAAATGTCTGAAATTTGTGTATTTATGTAAATGTCCACATTGCCTCGATATCTTTGTGTCAATAAATCAAATATCATTTTGACTGATTGTTTTCAAACCTTATTGGGTTCAAGATGACATCACTCTGAAGTACCATCAACAATTTCACCTTGGTATGTCAAAATATGATTGAATTTGAGTAGTTTAAACTTTGGCTGAATCTAACAACTCTTACTCTTACTATTTCTTTTTAAAAGTTAGGAGCACACAAAGAAATTTAGGAGCACAGTGTTTTTTTATTGTATTTGTTTTTTAAACATAACTTAACACAGGGGCGTCCTTCGACCCTTTTTACTGGCACACAAGTCCGAATTGAGGTAGTAAAACATAAGTAGGTACTAAAACATAAAAACAATATTACATGAAGCAAAAAAAAATTGTAGCTTGCATTAGATGTCCCTGCCAAAACTGATATCAAACTTCCCTGAACTGTTAGTAGTGGGTTAAGCAAGGTGAGTTTTCTATAGCCTAATACATTTACATTTAGTCGCTAAATGACTAAATGTAAATGTAGTCATTTAGCAGACGCTCCTATCCAGAGCGACTTACAGTAAGTACAGGGACATTCCCCCTGAGGCAAGTAGGGTGAAGTGCCTAGGACACAACGTAATTTGGTACGGCCAGGAATTGATCTGGCAACCTTCAGGTTACTAGCCCAATTCCATGACCGCTAAGCCATCTGACTCCTTACTCCCTAATAATGCATTGTGCGCAACACGCTCGGAAGAAGGGATATGAATAGGGGCCTGTGCCCCTGTACAGTTTAATGTCTAACAACGCCACTGATTTAACAGTTAATGCTGTTAGACAACTAGCGACTTTCACTCTGATAGAACTAGAACAAATACTTTAAGAAATATGTATATAGTTTATAATATTTTCTTAAAATACTGGGACATTATAGACTATGTAAGCATGCCACAAATTAAAATGCTTGGTAGTCAAAGCTAGGTAGACCCAGAGCCATATAAAGGGGTTGAAATAGGTGTGTCTCAAGGTCAATGCGTGAGGCTTGAGAACCCTGCATCTGATAGAGCTTGCAACAATGAATTGCAGAGGGGTCCCCTATCGTCCAGCTAGCTGTCGAAGCTCGGCAGGAATTTCAGGTTCACTCATTAAAAACCAACTTGACCCTGTCACTGGACATATTGTATAATAAAATGTTTTATTGAATGCAATTGGTTGCTTTGTCTATTCTGTTCTATTTACCAAACTCCCTATTTGTCTTAAATTGAGCTAGTGTGAACTATAGTATGGTAGCTAGCATGGCCACATTTAGCTCTGCTTCACAATATTGCTGCCTAGTGTTATAAGTTAATGTAAAACATAAATGTTAATAAAGTATCAGGCATATACATGATACAACACACCAGTAAACAATTGATATTATGTGTTAACATACCAAAAATGTCAGTAAATCGAGATGCTGGTTGCCAGCAGGGAGGTTTTTTGCGAGGTACTTGAACCAAGTGATCACGTGTCGGCGAAATCAAAGAGTGTCGTAACTCTTTTTATATGGCTCTGGCCCATTGGTTGCGAATCGTCGCTCGCGCGTCATTATGTTATGTTCACAATGTGCAGTCGCGACTCCGTTATTTGCTTTCCATGTGAAATCAATGGTATGCTTCACTTCATCGCGCTGTTGTTCCGTGTGACAACAACCCGTCACTCGCGCACTGTGCTCGTGAATTATTTTTCAAGTTCGCACATACCTATTTTTAGGCGCAAATGTACGGTGGCCTACATGTGCAAACGCGCTGCAAACTAAGAAAACACATGCATATGGACAAAACACAAGCAAATTAAGAAAACATCTTCATTAATTTGACAACACATGCGTAGCATTCAGCAAAAGTGCTGCAAATACACACAACACAACCAAATACATAAACACGCTGCAAATACGCGTTGCAAAAATGAAAGCACGCAAACCAAAAACGCTGCAGTACATAAACGCATTGCAAAAACGAAAGCACGCAAACCAAAAATGCTGCATCCAGTTTTCACAACGGAAGTTTTCCAGGCCTCTAGGGGGAGCTCCAAGTGGAACATCTTGATTTTCGGCCCCATGGAGCGAGAGAGAAAGAGAGAGCATATGAAAAGTTTGGACCAACATCGAAGTAAGTCTTTTGAAAAACTGTAAAAGAGGAGGGGCACATGTGAAAATCCAAAAATGAATACTAATCTTTTTATGTCGCCTCTTTACTTCGATTTTGGTCCCCTTGTTCAAAACAAACTTCTCATCTGCCCTCTCTGGTTCGAAAATCACGCTCTTCCACTTAGCGCTCCCACTAGAGGCCTGGATGGATTGGATTGTGTGATGATGTGCCGTTGTGTTATCTGGTTGCAGCGTTTTTCTGTTTGCATTTGTTTTCGGGGTTTGCGTGCTTTCCTTTTTGCAGCGTGTTTCTATATTTGCAGCGTGTTTAAGTATTTGGTTGTGTTGTGTGTATTTGCAGCGCGTTTCTATATTTGCAGCGCGTTTGCTGAATGCTGCGCATGTGTTGTCAAACATGAAGATGTTTTCTTAATTTGCTTGTGTTTTGTCAATTTGCTTGTGCTTTGTCTATTTGCAGCGCATTTGCACATGTCGGCCACCGTACAAATGCGAGTGAAATACTCGCACTGTAGAGCCCTGTACTAACCGGAACTTCAATGCCACAGCCTCAATTTGATGTCCTTCTGATAACGAAGGTCTCCTCTACAGGACTGTGAAAACCACGAACATTTCCCAGCGGCGGGATTTTTTATAACTCTAGCTTATGTCCAAGGAGTGCCCCTGTTTTAGAGCTACATTTTGAGTGCTAACAAACTCCCCATCGCTCTATCCGGCTAGTTAGCTTACCACTAGCATTCCTCTCCCTGCTTCACTAACAAAATGTGAAAGACAGATGTGCCTTGTTTTCGCTAATTTAATCGGATCGACCTCAAAATCCGTTAACATATAGTGGAAACGTACATCTACTAATGTTTGGTCTCAAATATACATACAGAAAAATTTAAAATTTAAATTCCAGCGCGTTCAAACGGTCCCCTCAGTAAAGATTGGCTAGCAAGTTACAGCAGCAGCCTGGCCCTGTGACAGGTGGGGGGCGCAAAGGGCACACTTATTGCCTCCAACTAATTTTTTAGACAACTCATTCATTTGTAGCAGATACATTTAAAAACATGCAAGCTAGTAGGCCTGAAAACTAGGATTGAGAGAGGTTGATGTAGAGGGAGTATGAGAGAGGTTGATGTAGAGCACAGGTGTCAAACTCAAGGCTCGCGGGCCAAATGTGGCCGGCCACGTCATTTTATGTGGCCCGCGGAAGCTTAATGGGCTATTGAAATAAGTCTACGCTGCTTTACAGCGTGCATTGACCATAAACGACATCTCTCACCATGCATTTCGATTGTGTTACGGCAAAGTGACGACATCCCGCCTCTAGAAAGCAGTGTATGCACATCAGTGTTAAACGCAAAGTTTAACTGGGTGAAGGCGAGCATGGATTGAATGATAGCACTCCAATGCAGCCGGTTCTGCGAACGTACCCCATGTGCATTTTCAGCCAAGGTCCTCGGGCATTCAACCCAAGTTGGTATCGCTCTCGAACTTGGTTAGAGTACTCAGCCAAGCTAGCATGTTTCTGCTTCCGTTTTCGACAATTTGGAGCCAGAAATGATGAAGACATCACCTTCATTAGACAAGGTTTTATTGGAAAACGGCAATGTTTATTTTACATAAAGCTCAAAAAGCTATTCTGCGTTCAAATGAACGACAAAAAAAAAGTTTTGCTCTTGCACTATGCGCGCTTGCATTTGAATTTGGTCACTGAGACACTGACACAAATATGTCAATTTATCCTCCAAGAAAAACAGCAGAATGTCCAAGAATTAAATGGCGGTCTTAAATTGCAGCATAATAGGCCCTATGTTCACAAAAGCTACAACAAAAACACCATGTTTTTACATCGTTACTGACGTTACATCGTAGTTACAACTGGCCCTTTGACGGCAACCATAATGCTGATGTGGCCCTCTATGAAAATGAGTTTGACACCCCTGATGTAGAGGGAGTATAAGAGAAGCTGACCAAGCTGAATGAGTATTTTATTTGTTTGATGTGCAAGGCAACTAAACACATCTCTATGGGAAAATTAAAAAGGGAAAACAAACATTATGGAGATCCATAATTACTGAAGAGCTCTGGCAGTAGTGCAATGATTTGATAATGGTTTACTACATCAGAACCTGATGACTAAGTCGATGTATTAGATCAAGTACAACATTTAAATTAAAGAAGCCAATGACAAAAGGCTCTCACAAACAAGCTAGAAGTGGATAGTAGCTTACTTGTGCTACTATAACTAAAGCTTGTTTGTCAAAGCAGAGATCATTTTGTCATTCTCCTTTTTTAACTCAACCTAATCAACACAATAAAGTAGGCTTGTTTTGTCCTTTGCTAGTGCATGGACCAGGGGCGTTGTTAGACCCTTTTTACTGGGGCACAGCCCACCGTCACTTTAGGAGACGTCTGTACAGGATCGTGAAAGCGACATTATCAGCGGTGGAGCCTACTTGTGAAAATGTGTTATGCCAAAGCAGTATCCCAATCAACACTTGTAAAATTAAAGCAGTTGAACCGAAAACTCAAACTGATGGCCGCAGAATTCCATTAGTCAGCATACCTGCAAACTCATCCATGTGAATCGTGTAGATCTGGAGAGTTTTTATTTGGGGGGGGATACAATTTCAAAAACCTACTGCAGTCGGTTCACAATAAAGCGTCTTTTGTAATACGTCAGGCGAGTCATTTGGCCAATCACAATCAAGTGAACTGCAGCGTCTTCTTTGAAAAGAGTACAGTAGTCAGCTTGTCGACTAGTCAGCTTGTCAGCTAACGTAAGATCAGCGAAATGTGTTGCAGTAGCCTACCTTCAATATTGGAGCTAAATATATGTTCGTAATTTCATTACGAGCACGTAATGAAACAAGACCAATTGGTGTCTGGTTTATTGAGTGATCGAAACACCTTGACCAGCGGATCACTTAACGTTAATTTAATGCAGTCGGAGTTAGCCTTGACATTTGAGTTTTTTTTTTCACATTTGAGAAAACAGCCTTGAGTTTTCCAGTATGAGCGAGCTTAAAGAGAAGGATTCAATATATATAGGACAGCTGGACCTCAGGGCTAAGGTGCAAATGGAGCTGGGCCTGGATAAAGATCGAGGTCAAGACCCATGAGAAGGGGATTTTGGCACATTCTTTTGGGCTACCCACACAGTTAGTTGTGTTGCTCATTCCACGAATGCAAGATCCTTACAAGATGTACCTCATTGTAAAGGTGACTAATCAGGCTTTCCAACGATATTAAACACAATACCAATTGGTATTATTGAAGTGGAGGAATAATCAGGGGGGGGGGGCTGTATAAAATGTGTCACCTTTTCCAGCCCTTCAGAGTTTGCAGGTATGTGCTTTGGTCAAGTTTAATTGAAGGATAGACAAAAGTGTATATAAAACTTTTAATACATAAGTTCCTTCATCTAATGTTTACTATCATTAGATGCTAATGATAATTAATTGCTTTTCTTAAGTTGATTTCAATTAAAAGTTCTGTAACTTGCATAGTCTATTGTGTGTTACTGAATCAACCAGAGGGCAAAGCATAGATACATTGTAATTTTAAAGTTAAACATTATAATTTATATCACTTTTTTACTACCTCTCAGCATTGGTAACGTGTCCCACACTGTCCTACACCAGCATACTTTTTGACCCACATTTGTTTTTTTGAGATCTGGTCATCCTATTCCCTACTAACCCTCTCTAACACTAACTTCTGCCAACCCCACCGCCAAAGACAGAGGAACAAAAGACAAGCTGCATTGATGTGTGTATGTGTCTGAGTGTGTGTGTGTGTGCAGGAGTGTGTGTGGATGTAGGCCATTCTGCCTCCAACAGGTTTTTAAAAAGGTAGGATCAAAGCTGCTGACACCACAGTTAAGTATTGCAAAACACAGGCAGACACAGTGCCAGAAGTGCAAGCCTACCTGAACGATGGTATCTGGCAGTGCTTTGGCCACAATGGGACAAGCAAGTTGGACGAGAGAGAAGTCGCCTCGCTTCCATAGAAAGAGCAGCCATCACTGCTCCCATGGCAATCAGAATCAGAACCAGTTGTAACAGCAACCAAACAAACCGTAAACCAGGATTTCTACCAGACTTTCATCAACTGACTGACTGGTTGAATGGCTGACTGAGTATAAACATGTGATAGTCCCAATAGTGTCTGTGTGTGTGTTGGAAAAGAAAGGTGTGTGTTAGTGTGTGTGTTGGTATGTTTATGTGGATTTCATGGACCACATTTTCCAGTTTGTGGAGTTGAAAGTGAGAGAGAGATCAAACAGGACAGACCAAAGAACGAATGACCTTTCACAGGAAACACCTCGGCCCTTTTCTATCTCTTTCTCACATTCTCTCTTTCTCAGTGTTCCTCTTTCAACGATCTGTCTCTTCGAGTCTCGCTTGCTGTCATCTCTCTGCAAAGCTGCTAGGGCACCTATTGTTTTTGTTAGTTTTATTAGGGGCAAAGCAGCGAAGCTGCTAGGGCACTTATAGTTTTTTTTTGTTTTGTTAGGGTTCCTCCGGTAAAAGGAAACCTATTGTTATTAGGGCTGGGAATCGACTAACAAAAAAAAATCGCACAATATTCTGTGATTAATCGCAATTAATCACATTTTCCCCAAGCTCGTTATCATCATGTAAAACAGTGAATTAAATCATAAAGAATATTTTAAATAGAACATTTTATGACATCTCCTGAACTGTAAACAGTCTCTCCTGGGAACTACAGAATAGTAATTCCCACCAAATATATGCAGCAACTTTATAAACAACGAAGTGTTTAAGCGCACATTGAATATTTAACGTTTAAACCCTGAAGGTTATCAAAAATACTGGACAGGGCTCTACGCTAACTTTTTTTGTTGGAGCACAACAAAAGGGTTGTGCTCCAACAAATACTTAGGATACTTGGGGGGTCCTCCAAGTATCCTAGTCTGCGAACGCAAGCTGTCATTAATATTTTTTTCAAGCTTGTTGTTTGTCAACAATGTCAACATGACACGCACGCTTTTTATTTTGAGTCTTCGGGTCTGTAACTCCCAGAGCCAAAGAAATTTGTGGTCACGAAATGCTAATTTACTATTACTATTACTATTTTGCCGATAACGACCTAGCCTAACTTTATTGCGGGCAGTTCTGTTATGTGTGGGGCACATAGGCTACCCAGAGCAAGCTAAAGGTGCAGTCATGGACAGAGATGATTTGATTGTATTGTATTTTAGGCTCGTGAATGACCGTGGTAAAGTTGGTTTAAAGCTGCCTAAACAACACGTATGTTTAAGGACCATCAACAAATTACACGTTTTAAAAGTCAATAGCTTCTCAACAACATGAACTAATAGCGTAAAAAATTATGTTGAACTGTTGAAGACAAAGCCTTTATTTTGTTAAGTTATTAAGTTATTAAAAAGTGATTTTGTATTCAAAATAAACCTTCAAACTTCAATAGCTTTTTGGTCATGTGACCTATAATCCTCAAATTCATTTCAGTGTTCACTGACTATGCATATATTATATATAAGTGCTGTCAGTTAAACGCGTTATTAACGGCGTTAACGCAAACCCAAATTAGCGGCGTACATTTTTTTATCGCGCGATTAACGCTCTTTTTGACCTAGCAAACTTTGAGTTTTTTTCACATTCTGTTGCAACAACCACTGACGTTAGAAAAACTACAATACCGCACCGGATCTAGCTAGACCAGAAACAAAACAACAGGCACGCCACACACACTTGTTTGGGCTTGCGAGCCGGCTAAAGAGTGGTGTCTAAAATACAATTTTGATGGCCAAGCACACAGCTGATGCGAATTCTCCGCCAGGCGATTGCAATGTTGTTTTAAAAAAAAAACATTTGCACGAAGCAATCCGAACCACTTTTCCATGTTGATAAGAGCATTAAAATGTGAAAAAACAATGGATGAAAAAGAAATCAAGGGACATTTAGAATATATAAAAATGTGCGATTAATTGCGATTAATCTCGAGTTAACTATGACACTAATGCGATTAATCGCGATTAAATATTCTAATCGTTTGACAGCTCTAACATATATATACAGTGGGGCAATAAAGTATTTAGTCAGCCACCAATTGTGCGAGTTCTCCCACTTAACCCTTGTGCTACCTTCGGGTCATTGTGACCCACCGTCGTGTAGGTAAATAATTTTACCTAACCCTTGTGCTACCCTCGGGTCATTGTGACCCACCGTCGTGTAGGTAAATAATTTTACCTAACCCTTGTGCTACCTGTGAATACCTCCGGGCGGGACATGCCTGCCCGCCCGGAGGCGCGTTAGGCCTGTGAGGTCAGGTCGAGCGTCAGGGGAAACCGCGACGGGACATGCCTGCCGGTCCGCCGGCCGGCCCGGAGGCGCTTTAGGCCTGTGACGTCAGGTTGAGCGTCAGGGGAAACCGCGGCGGGACATGCCTGCCCGCACGCGAGCCTGGCGTGGCCTGACCTGGCCTGGCATGGCATGGCAGGCCTCGCGGAGTGGAATAATATCACGCTATTGTGATTATGAAGAACGATCGTGGGTCACGTGATAGACGAACTTACCTGTTGGTCACTTTTATAATTTCATACTTTTACGTAAATACATAAACATCCCACTCTCCCACTCCATTTAGTCCAACCACGGCCTTCACGATCGTCGATCCCTCTAGGCGGGAGAATTGGCCGGGTGTCCGTCCCGCCCGCACGCTCGCCCAGAGGCGTGTCACCCCTCGGAATTCGAGGCCTGTGAGACGTCAGGTCGAGCGTCAGGGGAAACCGCGGCGGGACATGCCTGCCCGCCCGGACGCCGGCCGGCCCGGAGGCGCGTTAGGCCTGTGAGGTCAGGTCGAGCGTCAGGGGAAACCGCGACGGGACATGCCTGCCGGTCCGCCGGCCGGCCCGGAGGCGCTTTAGGCATGGCATGGCATGGCAGGCCTCGCGGAGTGGAATAATATCACGCTATTGTGATTATGAAGAACGATCGTGGGTCACGTGATAGACGAACTTACCTGTTGGTCACTTTTATAATTTCATACTTTTAAGCCTGCCTTTATATACCTTTATATAAATATATAAACATCCCACCCTCCCACTCCATTTAGTCCAACCACGGCCTTCACGATCGTCGATCCCTCTAGGTGGGAGAATTGGCCGGGCGTCCCTCCCGCCCGCTCGCTCGCCCAGAGGCGTGTCACCCCTCGGAATTTGAGGCCGGGGCGGGACATGCCTGCCCGCCGGTCCGCCGGCCCGTCCGGAGGCGTTTTAGGCCTGTGACGTCAGGTCGAGCGTCGTCAGGGGGAAACCGGGGCGGGACATGCCTGCCCGCCTGCCCGCCCGTCCGCCGGCCGGTCCGGAGGCGCGTTAGGCCTGTGAGGTCAGGTCGAGCGACCAAAAGTTGGTCACTTTTATAATTTCATACTTTTATGCCTGCCTTTATATACCTTTATATAAATATATAAACATCCCACCCTCCCACTCCATTTAGTCCAACCACGGCCTTTACGATCGTCGATCATATCATCAATCATTTGTCCATGTAATCACGTGAGCTGTAGGCAAGTGCTACTAACACACATTCGTTGGGGGTCAGGACAGCCGTTGTCTAGGGTCACGCAGCTATGGCTCGGGATTTCAGTGCCCTGCAAGTTCTACAACAGATGTTTGCAAATATCGAGCAAAGTGAGTCAGAAGAGGAGGCCGAGGATGTGTCAGAAATAGAAGACTGCGAAGAGTGCGTGGAGCATGTGGCAGAAGAGCAGGAAGAAGAAGAAGAAAAAGACGACGGGCAAGAGTACGCGGAGCATGTGTCGGAACAAGCAGACGGGCAAGAGTATAATGCGGTCGACGACAACTCAGCAGCGGCCGCCGCCGCCCGAGCCCCTGAAATCGACAGAGATACTTTCTTGTCGATGGCAAAATTGAATGGCGTTCGGTTGCGTATCTGAGGAATCCGAGGCTGCTGTCGCAACGTGAAAGCCGTGAGAGGACCCCCAGAGGACCCACAGCGTACGCCGTTTCCCACACTCTCGACATCGTCTCTGCGTTTTTACTCTTTGTCACGCCACAAATCGAAACAGTGATCTTGGACGAGACAAATCGGGAAGGCTATCTGAAACGCGGAGAGGAGTGGAAAGCCATGGACGCCTCTGACCTACGTGCCTACATAGGGCTGCTAATCCTGGCAGGGGTGTACAAGTCCCGAGGCGAAGCGGCCGCCAGTGTATGGGACGCGCAAAGCGGCAGAGCGATTTTCCGCGCTACCATGCAGCTGAAAGTCTTCTACACCTATTCGACGTCGATACGATTTGACGAACGTGGGACGCGAGCGGCGAGACGCGCCACGGACAAGTTGGCGGCGATACGAGAGGTCTGGGATATGTGGGTAGAGAGATTACCCCGCCTCTACGACCCAGGGCCCGAAGTGACCGTAGATGAACAACTGGTCGCGTTCAGAGGACGGTGTCCTTTCAGGCAGTACATGCCGAGCAAACCGGCAAAGTATGGGATCAAGTCGTGGGTCACGTGCGACGCAAAATCAAGCTACGCTTGGAAGATGCAAGTTTACACCGGGAAGTCGAGCGACGGAGCCCCGGAGAGGAGCCAGGGGATGCGCGTCGTGCTCGATATGACAGACGGCCTGAAGGATCGCAATGTCACGTGTGACAATTTCTTCACATCCTACGACCTCGGACGAGAGCTCATGGCGACGAGAAACATGACCATGGTTGGCACCGTGCGAAAGAACAGGACCGAGCTCCCGTCCGAGCTGCTGACGACGACGAACAGGCGACGGGTGCTGTCGTCGCAGTTCGCCTTCACTCCCACCACCACTCTGGTTTCCTACCTCGCAAAGAAAAATAAGAACATTTTACTCATGAGCACACGCCACACAAACGACGAAATCAGCGACAGAAACGACGGCAAACCGACCATCGTCTTAGACTACAACCTCAACAAAGGAGGTGTAGACAATCTGGACAAGGTCATCGCGGCCTACAGCTGTAAAAGGAAGACGGCCCGGTGGCCCCTCGTCATCTTCAGCAACATCGCAACGTTTCCTCCTACAACGCCTTTGTGATATGGAGAGAGGTCAACCCCAACTGGATGCCGCGTAAGCACAACAAGAGGAGACTTTTCCTCGAGCAGCTCGGAAGGGCCCTTGTGACTCCGCTGATCGAGAGGAGACGATGTCTGCCCCGCGCGGAAGCTGCTGCCGCGGTTGTGAAAGATCTACGGATGGCCAGCTGTCGCGATCCACCTCCTCGACGACAACCCGAAGAGGATGGCGCAGCAGCAGCCGCCGCCTCCTCATCGGCAGGACCGACCTCGCCGGTCCCTGCCAGTAAGAGGAAGAGATGTCAAGTCTGCCCGGTGAAGAAGGACCGTAAAACGTTCACTGTTTGTCGCGGTTGTAAGAGGCATGTCTGCAAATCCTGTTCGCGTGTATACTGCCCCACATGCCCCACCGAGCTGGGCTTCGGCCAAGGAGAGGTTCCCGTTGACCCCGGACGACCTGCGGGAGTGTGTGCAGGAGACTGAACAACTCAGTCGAGTGCAGAAGATGGGCTTTGCTCAAGTCAAAGCACAGTGCTGCTGCTGCTGCTGCTGCTGCCGCTGCCACCACCAGCAGCACCACCACCACCGCTACATGCATGGGATGAATAGATGATGTATCAGGACGGCAGGCTGGAGGTCTATCCATAGTGCTGTCTGAGGGTCATTGTGATGCACGGTGTCATGCACGGTGTGACAACTTTTCATGGTACAAAAATAAATAAAGTGAAACATTTGATTTTATTCCTCGCGTTGTCTGCCTAGTCTATGACGCCACTCTCGTGCCGTATCGGGGTCGTGGTGAGTCAAACTGACATTGTGACAACTTTTTCATAGCCAAAAATAAATAAATAAAGTGAAACTTTTTATTTCTAGCCTTGTCTACATGCCTATTATTACACTCTCGCGCTGTATCCTAGTCTGCGCTGTGACTCACCATACCTAGTCTGTTACGCCACTCTCGTGTTGACGACCTTTCGTAATACAAAAATAAAAGTGAAACATTATCTGTCTACATAAAAAAATAAAAATAATTCATATTTTCCCTGGCCGGGGAGCAATCCAGGGCTGTGGAGTTGACAGCCTCGCAGCCTTGCCACTAGACCACAAGGGGAGTTGCTTGTTCTTTGTGCTGTCTCTGCCTCTTTATATATATTTTTTTTTCTTTTACACTGCAACGTCTGTGTCGTCTATTACGCGACCCCGCACTGTCTCCGGTTCCTTGTGACCCACAGCGGTCTTCTGACAACTTCTCATAATACAAAAAAAAAAAATAATAAAGTGAAACATTTATATTCCCCCAGTGTGGGTCACAATGACCCCGAGACAGCGCGAAGGTGGCGTAATAGACGGAGCTGTGGGTCACAACGACCCGGAGACAGCGCGAGGGATAAATGCAAGCTGCATAGACAATGAGGAGAGCGTGAGGGTTAAAAAGATGAGAGGCCTGTAATTTTCATCATAGGTATATCTCAACTATGAGAGACAAAATGAGAAAAAAATCCAGAAAATCACATTGTCTGATTTAAGAAAGTATTTGCAAATTATGATGGAAAATAAGTATTTGGTCAATAACAATAGTTCATCTCAATACTTTGTTATATACCCTTTGTTGGCAATGACAGAGGTCAAACATTTTGTAAGTCTTAACAAGCTTTTCATGCACTGTTGCTGGTATTTTGGCCCATTCCTCCATGCAGATCTTCTCTAGAGCAGTGATGTTTTGGGGCTGTCGCTGTCACGACGTGAGGTGGGGTTGGACCCAAATGCAGGGGAGTACCGAGGCATAGCGAGGAACACAGGTTTAATTCTCAAAACGGGAAACAGACAGGGTACACGCAGGGACAAAGGGTAATGCTAAGACAAAGACTGGACACAAAGCAGGAACCTAAATACACAGAAACAAACAAGACACAGGTGAACACAATGAAACTAACGACAACTGAACGAGACAGGTGACGACAATGACAGGGAAACACTAGGGCAGGGCAAAACCAAAAACAATAGGGGGGCACGGCTGTGGCCGTGACAGTACCCCCCTCTCAAGGGACGTCACCCGACGACCCACAAGGCAGGGCAGGGGGTCAGGGCAGGTCCGGGGGACGACCTGGAGGCAGGGCAGAGGGTCGGGGCAGGTCCGGGGGGCGGCCCGGAGGCAGGGCAGAGGGTCGGGGCAGGTCCGGGGGGCGACCCGGAGGCAGGGCAGAGGGTAGAGGCAGGTCCGGGGGGCGACCCGGAGGCCGGAGCACGGGCACGGGGGCACCTGGGAGCACGGGCACGGGGGCACCTGGGAGCGTGGACGAGGAGGCGCCTGGGAGCGCGGACGAGGGGGCGCCTGGGAGCGCGGACGAGGGGGCGCCTGGGAGCGCGGACGAGGGGGCGCCTGGGAGCGCGGACGAGGGGGCGCCTGGGAGCGCGGACGAGGGGGCGCGGACGAGGGGGCGCCTGGGAGCGCGGACGAGGGGGCGCCTGGGAGCGCGGACGAGGAGGCGCCTGGGAGCGCGGACGAGGAGGCGCCTGGGAGCGCGGGCACCGGGGCGCATGGGAGCGCGGGCACCGCGGCAGGCAGCAGCCAGAAGTCCTCGGGCGGAGGAGGAGGCCAGAAGTCCTCGGGCGGAGGAGGCGGCGACCAGGAGTCCTCGGGCGGAGGAGGCGGCGGCCAGGAGTCCTCGGGCGGAGGAGGAGGCGGCCAGGAGTCCTCGGATGGCCTGGCACTGGGCGGCACAACCTCGGGGCGAGGCAGGGGCTCAGGGCAGGAACGAGGCTGGGGCACAGGCCAGGAACGAGGCTGGGGCACAGGGCAGGAACGAGGTTGGGGCACAGGGCAGGAACGAGGCTGGGGCACCGGGCAGGAACGAGGCTGGGGTACAGGGTAGGAACGAGGCTGGGGCACCGGGCAGGAACGAGGCTGGGGTACAGGGCAGGAACGAGGCTGGGGTACTGGGCAGGAACGAGGCTGGGGTACTGGGCAGGAACGAGGCTGGGCTACAGGACAGGAACGAGGCTGGGCTACAGGACAGGAACGAGGCTGGGGCACAGGGCAGGAACGAGGCTGGGGCACAGGGAAGGAACGAGGCTGGGGCACAGGGCAGGAACGAGGCTGGGGCACAGGGCAGGAACGGGGCAGGGGTACAGGGCAGGAACGGGGCTGGGTTCTGGCGGCAGGCGGCCGACTCTCCCTGGCAGGAACAGCCTTGGTGGTCTGGGTGCTGGGCGGCGCAACCTTCTTCGTCCGGGCGCAGGGCGGCACAACCTCAGGATGAGGCAGGGGCACAGGGCAGGATCGAGGCAGGGGCCCAGGGCAGGACCGAGGCTGGAGTCGGGGTTCCGGCTGGGGCTGGAACCAGGACTTGGGGTGGGCCTTGAGCTGCAGGCTTCGGGGTCCACCAAAGGCCAGACGGGTCCCTAGGAAAGGGTTGGGTGACCTCTCTGCTGGGTCCCATCTTGGTCTTAGCATTCTGTCACGACGTGAGGTGGGGTTGGACCCAAATGCAGGGTACCGAGTACCGAGGCATAGCAAGGAACACAGGTTTAATTCTCAAAACGGGAAACAGACAGGGTACACGCAGGGACAAAGGGTAATGCTAAGACAAAGACTGGACACAAAGCAGGAACCTAAATACACAGAAACAAACAAGACACAGGTGAACACAATGAAACTAACGACAACTGAACGAGACAGGTGACGACAATGACAGGGAAACACTAGGGCAGGGCAAAACCAAAAACAATAGGGGGGCACGGCTGTGGCCGTGACAGTCGCTGTGCAACACGGACTTTCAACTCCCTCCACAGATTTTCTATGGGGTTCAGATCTGGAGACTGGCTGGGCCACTCCAGGACCTTGAAATGCTTCTTACGAAGCCACTCCTTCGTTGCCCGGGCAGTGTGTTTGGGATCATTGTCATTCTAAAAAACCCAGCCACGTTTCATCTTCAAATGCCCTTGCTGATGGAAGGAGGTTTTCACTCAAAATCTCACGATACATGGCCCCATTCATTCTTTCCTTTACACGGATCAGTCGTCCTGGTCCCCTTGCAGAAAAACAGCCCCAGAGCATGATGTTTCCACCCCCATGCTTCACAGTAGGTATGGTGTTCTTTGGCTGCAATTCGGCATTCTTTCTCCTCCAAACACGACAAGTTGAGTTTTTACCAAAAAGTTCTATTTTGGTTTCATCTGACCATATGACATTCTCCCAATCCTCTTCTGGATCATCCAAATGCTCTCTAGCAAACTTCAGACGGGCCCGGATATGTACTGGCTTAAGCATGGGGATACGTCTGGCACTGCAGGATTTGAGTCCCTGGTGGCGCAGTGTGTTACTGATGGTAGCCTTTGTTACGTTGGTCCCAGCTCTCTGCAGGTCATTCACTAGGTCCCCCGTTTTTGTTCACCGTTCTTGTGATCATTTTGACCCCACGGGATGAGATCTTGCGTGGAGCACCAGATCGAGGGAGACTATCAGTGGTCTTGTATGTCTTCCATTTTCTAATAATTGCTCCCACAGTTGATTTTTTTCACACCAAGCTGCTTACCTATTGCAGATTCAGTCTTCCCAGCCTGGTGCAGGTCTACAATTTTGTTCCTGGTGTCCTTTGACAGCTCTTTGGTCTTGGCCATAGTAGAGTTTGGAGTGTGACTGTTTGAGGTTGTGGATAGGTGTCTTTTATACCAATAACAAGTTCAAACAGGAGCCATTAATACAGGTAACGAGTGGAGGACAGAGGAACCTTTTACAGAAGAGATTACAGGTCTATGAGAGCCAGAATTCTTGCTTGTTTGTAGGTGACCAAATACTTATTTTACCGAGGAATTTACCAATTAATTCATAAAAAATCCTACAATGTGATTTTCTGGATTTTTTTTCTAATTTTGTCTCTCATAGTTGAGGTATACCTATGATGAAAATTACAGGCCTCTCTCATCTTTTTAAGTGGGAGAACTTGCACAATTGGTGGCTGACTAAATACTTTTCCCCACTGTATATATATATATATTTAAAAAATATTCCCAGAGGAGCATGCCCCGGACCCCCGAGGGGGTTCGGATCCTTGTCACCTTTTTCATCCCTGATGAGTTTGCACCCCTGAGTTTCTGTTTTTAAAAACTTTAAACATTGCATCATTATTAGACTATTGAATGAATTACACAAAATTGACCGGGAACAGGATTGGTTATTTATTTATTCATTTATTACTTTTTTGTTTTCATTGTAACATTGTTTCAAACTGACTGGCTTGGCCAAGCTTTGTAGCATGGGGAGTCTTTCCAGCTGACAGTTTTCAGCACATTTTGCGGCATCAAACATTTCCAGGGAGGGCACCTCTGTACTGATCCGAATGAGGTCCTTTGGAGGATGGGTTTAAACTACTCATTAATGGGAAATGTAGTGTTCATGTTGTATTCGCAACATGTAGGGTCGCAACTGCGCTCTTGGTTTTCAGCATGGCTTGCGGTAGGACAGAAGGGGACTCAGTTGGGGGGTTAATTTTGTTGACGGAAGCATTGTTTAAGTGTTTATTTTGGTAAGTTTTCTTAGTTCTATTGTTCACACTGAGGGCTTCGTATGTACATTCGCAAACGTAGCGTTATTAGCGCCATGGCCAACCCGCAGATTGCGCACGCTTTGATACTTCAGTTAACGTATTTTCGAAACATGCAGGTCATCGAGTAATCAGCGCCTTTCTCCGCCCACTATACCGTACATTGCGAGCATTTAAACGTGCAATTGAATGGGCCTCCTTCTCTCTTTCAATCATGGATCAGCCACCAAAGTCGAAACATCGATGACTGTTTGAAATGATCCTGATGCCAATATTTGTATATTGCGAGGAGTTTAACAACTGCTGGAATGGAATGTGAATGCTGAGGCAGAGATTCTATGTAATCTTTGCCATTTTCAGTTCCCGCGACAGGCAGTCTGCGCTTTTACCTCAGTGCGACATGTTTGTACATACATCACCATGCTTTTACGCGCAACTTGCGAAACAAATGGGTCAGTGACATATGTACCAGAAAAATTTCAAATAACAGGCATAAAAATGATTGACTTTTGTTCTACTAACTCTCATCTTTATAGAAACATATGTTGTTTTTTGATTTTCAATTGGAATCAGAATTTATGTGAGAATTTGTTTTATTAGTGCATAAAGTCGTCATATGGTGTGACATGAAAATAATTGTATATAAACTGAAATTGGATTATACCTTTCTTAAGTTACTCACTTTATCAAAGTCATTAATCATAACTAAACAGTGATCCATTATAGTTTTGTGAAGATTAATTACATTTGTGTATTATTTTCTAAAACATTGCTCAATGTGAGACCTATGCCGTCGGGTCTTTCAACATATTTTCTATTTATTGTGACAAACCTTGCTATAAAATTATAAAAATATTTGTGACTCTTGCTGATACCATTTTCTATGTGTTCCATGAACATTTTCAGGTGTTATCATTAATAAAGGTATGTTATTTTCACAATTTGGATAAATTGTGAAAATTACTATTACTAAAAAACTATACCAAATGATATAGTGTCACATTATATGACAATATCGCCATGTGTCAATGCAAACCATGTATTATCCTACTTATTGGTGAGTACTGATCACTCATATGGCAGGAAATATTTAACCACTCTTAAATGCTGGAAGGTAATATTCAAATGTTATTGATTTATTTGATATTTAACAATAAAACTTTTTTTTATATATTGTATGAAACATATGAACATATGTTTGGGTATCAAATTTCATTTCAATTCAAAACTGGTCTGCAATATGTATTAATATAAGTAAAACAAACATACAGGGTAGCTGAGTGGGTCCATTAGTAAATCAATTCATCTAGACTTCATTGTACATAAGCCAGTCAAATTTGCAGAGAGTAACAAACCGACTGCCTTGCTGAGGTTGTGATATGCCACAAACAACTTCCTGATCTTGATAATAAATGCAGTCTCGCCTGTTTGGCCAGACAAAACAATTTTTGTCTCCACATTGTTTCATGCAGTTCACCTGCAGCCCCTCCATACTTCTGTCAACAATTTGTCCCACATATGGTTTTCCCTCATACTTAATTAAGACAAACTGTCCTGTGTATCCTTCATCTGAAATGCTGTCTGAATCCTCAGCTGGGCCTCTCCAATTGATGCACTTGATTGGGCACATGCATACAGCACCTGAGTAGAAGAGTGGGCTTGGGGCTCTCTAGCAAGCTGGATGGAGAAGAAGGCACCTCCGTAGCAGAGCCACCATTATGGGCCCGGGACTCTGTAGTGGGCCAGCTGGGTTGGACAGAAGGCATTTCAGCCGATGGGCCACCATCATCACTTGTCTTGTCACCTGGCACCTCATCAGGGGATACATGGTCAAACTCAAGTTGGTGCAGCTTGTGACAGGTGCACATCCCTGGATACTGGCAGAAACAACTGAGATCTCTGTAAAATATATTTCCTGGAGCAAAAGACAGAACTTGGTGTGTACTGCTGATTCCAGTGACTGGACGCACTGATGGAGGGAGCATTTCAGCCTTGGTGGAGATCTGCTCTTCTTCAATCTACATGATGGTGACATTTTCAGAGGACTTTTGCAAATACTCATACAGATCCCTTGGTGTTTGTAGATCACTGCCTCCGAGGACATACATGTCTGCCTTACGCTTCAGCACTCCTCCCACACCGTCAGGTGCACCCTTCCCATGGGAACGCTCTGAAAAGTTCCAGGTGACCCTCTTGAATCCCCATGTATAGGGAATGCTGCTCATGAGGAAGCAGTTTGATCGATTCCGGTACTGGGTTGCTGGCCCATCACTGAGGACATGCAGGGTGTCGATTGCATTTTCATGTCTTCTTCGGAAATCATCAATAACTGGCTTGATGTGTGCCCACACGGCACGCTCATCACGACGCAAGGACTGGGAAATTGTGGTATAGCACTGGGAGCCACCGACTGGGTAGGCAACTCCAGTATGCATTGTGGCCTGCTGCCTATTGCCACCAAAATGAAAGGCCTGAATCTCAGTGTTGATTTACACACAGTTATCTGAAAAGTCTACGTGTAAGACCATTTCATTGGGATGGATGTTCTCCTTGATGTGTCTGAACTGTTTCACCTGATGAAGCCAGTTTAATTGATGACTTGCAATTGCATTGAGCCTTTGGTTGAACACACCAGTTAGCTCTCCTACTGTCCTCCTCTTCTTTTTCTTCACCCAGTTCTTAGCTTCTCTCTCCCACTACAACATCCTGCTTCTCCCACTGCTCCCATGTTGCAGTGTCAGCTGGGTTGTGGTCCTGCAGGTTAGGCTCATCATAACAGCACTTTGTGCACACACGTTGCATGCATTTTGTATTTTCAGTATCACATGTGATACCTGACAGCAGTGCTGACAGGCTTTTTGTTGTGATCATGCCTCTGCTTGAAATAGCATCAATTAGGAGCGAGATGTTTGCATGTTCCCAGCAGGCACATGTGTTGCGGTCGCTGGACCTAGCCTCTGTGACATAAAAAGGTTTATACCTTATGAACTGTCTGTAGGACAGCTGGTGCTTTTTTTTGACATTTTTGCATGTAGGCCTTATGAAGGTCCTTTAGTGAGCAAGTCAGCACTCGTCTTTGTCTTTTCTCTTTCCTGCCTACTGTGTCCTTCTTCCCAGGAAGCACAGTGCTATTTTCATCTAACAACATCTAACACCTGAGCCTTTTTCTCATTTATTAACTTTTTCCTTGGAGGCAAGTGGTTTTTTTCTCCGACTGTTAGTTTTGTTACGTTTTGCGTCACACTTTGTTTCCTAAATTTCTCAGCCCTCTTTTTTTTTATTGCTGACTTTTCTCTGGAGCCTTGTGTTCTGATCCTTCAGTCTCCTTAATGATTTATTCAGCTTCTTTATCTATTAAGTGTGTGGGCTTGTTGGTGACGTAGGTGGGCTTGGTGGTGGTGATGTAGGACCTGGGACTTGACCTGGGTCTACTTGGATGTCTCCATCATAGATGGAGTTATCTGGGGGAGTCATGTTGAGTAATGCATTTAAATTTCTTCTTTTCGCTCTACATTTTGTTTGAGAATTTCTCCATATCTCCCTCAGCTTCTCTCTTCTTGACGGTGGGAGAGTCTAGATTATAAATGTAGGCATTTCCCCTTTCTGTTTCTTTTCTTGATATCTGTTAACAGAGTAACATAATGGTATGAACATTTAAACAGTTGTTCAACATTGTCTATTTTCTTAATTTCATAACTGCGTTACTCTTACTTGCACTGCCTACACTGTAACCAAGAAGTCCAATTATATTTTAGCTATCATGTATTGCCAGGCGTCAAGAAATCAGCCTCAAGGCCTTTTGAATCAACAGTGAAAGCACCCTTTAAAACCCTCCCTCAGACCTTCCTATTGGTCAGCTAATGGAAACAGACAGTTGTTGTTTACTTTTCTTTTCCTCAGCAACTCCTCTCTCTTTGCAGGGTCTAAATTCAGTCTCTCCCTGTATCTCTTTGTCCTCTCTGCACTTGTCATCATTATTTGCCTCAAGTTGACAAAAGAAAAGGGAATGTATGGTTTGAGATGAAGACAAAACATTGTTTAGACTTAAACAGCATTCTAAGGTTTCTGTGAAGGGGTCTGCTGTGTCGAATAAAACTAAACTAAACACAATCAATTGTGGATAATTACAACTTGTATGTGATGATGGACCCAAATGTTTAAAAGGACAAAACATACATTGGACTTTGTTATTTATTGTTACATCTGCAGGAAATTACAATTCATATCATATGGTGTGACAATCAAATCATATGGCATGACAGGCAGACATGTCACACCATATGATATTGTCACACCATATGATGTATTCTGCACTTAGCACAACCTTTAGTCTTGTAGCTACACATTAGCATACAAACAACATGCTAGTTATAACAAAGCAGCTTAGATTTACATGTAATTATGGCAAAATAATAACATTTCTTTTGCATTTTTATGAAAAATGTGTCACACCAAAAGACATCTGGAAGTGGGACTTTTGTCAGAGTGCCAACAAAATATGATTTATTGTCCGTCCGTTCGTCCGTCACACCATATGATTTTGATTTGTGTGACAAAATCTTTTTGATTAGAACTGACTCAAAACATTATGCTTGGACTTTGAAAAGAGTACAATCACAAATAGACATCTGTAGTATTTGTCTGTATTTATTTGAGAATTTTTGTATTCATTTTTCTTAGTTTTATTCAAGTTCTCACTTTGAGAAACAAGTGCCGGACAGTCACACCATATGAGTTTTGTTATGTTTGGTTGAAAATTCTGAAAAAATGAGTGATGAACTGTTTTAATGTTGAGTGTGTTCACATAAAGCATAATGTGCTGCACAATATTGAGAAGGTTTTTGGCAAATATATTTTTTATTCATACATGTTGGACACTGAAGACAGCAAAACTGCCATGTCACGTCATCCACCCAAATACGCCTGAAGTGGGTGCAAAAGCGTTAGTACATGAGGCCCTGAGTGTGAAGGTTAGCTAGCTAGATTGCTAGCCAGGTTGTTACAGCGCAGGATAGATGCAGTAGGCTATCGCAGGATATCAGCCTACAGTATGAGGTTTATCCAAGTCACGATTATTAGTCGTTGAAATCTCTCTAAAAAATAGGAATAAACGTTTCCGGTTGCAAATAATGGTTTGAGCATTTTCGGGTTCCATAGACGCAGAAATAGTCTTATTTTTTATGTGTTAAACATTTCAAATTAATCGCCAAGATTAACGTGTTAACTTTTCCCAGCCCTAATTTTTATTGTTAGTATTCCTATTATTATTTTTTTTCCTCTTCTCCATGCAATGGCTCAATAGTGCAAAAAGTCCTCAACCCAATTTTTTGCGGTCACTCACTACTCCGAGACCGCTAATGGCCCAGGTACGCCCATAGGTGGCGCTATAAGCCATGCCCAAAGTTGATGTGATTTCCGCTGCACTACATTTCTCAAAAATGCCAGAAGTATTTTACACATGCCTTATTTCTCAATGGGAACAAAACAGCCTCAAGGACCCATAAGGTCCGCCAAGATAGATTTTGCTGTACTGTCCAAATTTGGTAGAACCTTCAAAACCATTTTCCTCATGAACCATAGATCCAATCGACTTGACATTTGTTACAGATGTGTAGAAAACATGTCCTTATATAGGGTGAAATTGAATAAGAAATGCAATACAAAATGGCTGAAAGGGGTGTATTTATGTAAATGTCCACATTGCCTCAATATTTTTCAAACCTTCAAGATGACATGATTTTGAAGTACCATACGCAATTTCACCTTTACATGTCAAAATGTGATTGAATTCAATTGAATTGCTCCACAGCGTGCAGGCTCCAAATTCTCACAGACTCATCCAGCTCCTTGACACACGTGTGACGCACACACATCTTTTCTGGAAATTGTAGGCTGACCAAGCCTCCACCCACAATCTTTGGTTTTTAACATAGGCCCTTGTGGACCTTGGTGTAATTGTATTTCCGATTTTGTATGCAGTAGTAAAAAGTTCTCAAATTCTCATATCCACTCCATGAGTCTAAAATGTCGGAAACTATATATGCCTTATTTATTATGGGAAACCATACAGTGGTGACCCATACAGTCCGCCATGTACGGTGAACATTTTGAAAAACGTACAAATATCTTATGAACCATGACTCCAATTAACTTAACACCAAATACATTAAAAAAAAAAATCCTTGAAGCACAAACATTCGCTTTCCCATCTTTATTGAAACTGCCTTCCATCCAGGGCTGGATGCAGCCTGCTTTGACTGGGGGTGCAGTTAACATTTTGGGGGGGTATAATGATTATGGAAGGGGATCTCATTATTTTTTATATTGATAGGCCTACCATTTTTGAGACTGCTTATTGATCCGAGTGTTAAAAGCGCGGAGCTAGGCGTTGTAAACATTCGGGGATTAGCCCAAACCTAAGAGGTATTCTGGGTTTGTTGTGATGCTAGATAGGGACTTTCACTCTTAATGCAAGCACGCATAGCACGCAAGCGACATTTTTTGCCCTTCATTTGAACGCAGAATAGCTTTTTGAGGTTTATGTAAAATAAACATTGCCGTTTTCCAATTGGTAAAACCTTGTCTAGTGAAGGTGAAGTCTTCATCATTTCTGGTTCCAAATTGTCGACAGGGGAAGCAGAAACATGCTACCTTGGCTGAGTACTCTAAGCAAGTTCGAGAGCGATACCAACTTGGGTTGAATGCCCGAGGACCTTGGCTGAAAATGCGCATGGGGTACGTTTGCAGAACCGGCTCCATTGGAGTGCTGTCATTCAACCCATGCTCGCCTTCACCCATTAAACTTTGCGTTTAACACTGATGTGCATACACTGCTTATTAGAGGCGGGATGTCATCACTTTGCCGTAACATAATCGAAATGCATTGTGAGAGATAGTTTATGGTCAATGCATGCTGTAAAGCAGCGTAGACTTATTTCAATACACCATTTAGCTTCACATAAAATGACGTGGCGGGCCACATTTGGCCCGCGGGCCTTGAGTTTGACACGTCATACACTGTAGACCGGTACAATGTATTTTGAGTACGGGGCACTACAAAAACATTAAGTGCATTGTCAATACAGAGGAGTACAGACATTTCCCATTTAATCCCACAATTTACACTGTTTAACACACTCTCATGAAATCCCAGATAAAACACAAACATCGGTAAGCATTGGCTACGTGCTGATTAAGCTATGCATAACCTGTTTAAAAGAAAGCTTGTCCTAACCAGCTTCACGTTAATCACCGCCGGCAAAATCCCTAACATTGATTTTAGCTAACTTGCAATACCATTCAATTGCTAACAAAACATTAGTAAAAATAGCTTGCTGATCAGGGAGACCTGGTTCATAGAGGAGACTCCGAGACCCAACCGCGTCACTAGCATCTCGTCATATCATGCAGTCGGGGCACACCTTCTAAGCAGAGCGGGTTATTACCCAATTTCACTCAAATGGAGTTGTGCTTTAACATGCATTAAACCTTATGTTCACCAATTATTCAATTACTGCCAGCATTAAAGTTTGTTGTTCAAACCTTTTGCTAAACGGGAAGAACTGGTTCATGCAGGAGACTCCGAGACCTTAGCGCGTCAACTAGCATCTCGTCATATCACGCAGTCGGAGCACAGCTAGATAATCAGTGTCAGCGTCTTGGGTACCCAGCATGCAGTGCGGCATGTCAAAAAACGCAAAGATTTGTGGAACATAGTTCGGTTACAAACGCTGTGCGAGGGATTTTAGTTGTTGTGTTCATTCAGTTAGATGTTTGTAATGTTATTGTTTGTTAGTTAATATAATCTTGTTGTTCACCCTGATTGTGCATGTTGTGTAGTTTAATGGCACCAGAGAGTCGGTTGCTTAATTATCATAAGCTGTTCTTGCAAGCAGCTTATGAACATGAGCTTTGCCTAGCCCAGAAGCTCACATGACTGTCATTAAATGTCCATTGGCTGGAAAGGGATCAACTAAAGAAGAGTTTCATTATCCACGGTTTTCAAACCATCTTCGGGAAAGATTGAAAACAGTGTCAGGTTAAAATGTGTTGGGGGGTTTCCGGGTTTAATAATGGCGTAACGTGTGTTTTCCAGGGCTCTGCCAAGTTGTGACAAACTTTCTATAATTTTCAGCATTTTCATTTCTTATTTGGTTATCGTAGACACATTAAGTACTGTTAACCGTTTGTTACATCTTGCCCTCATCCCGACTGGTTATGGTTTGAGTAACCCGATGTTTGGAGCTTGGGGTTATTGCTAACGTAGGCCGTAGCAGTAGGCTGATATGGTGTCTTTTATCATCCTGCAGACAATTGCACAAGCGTCTCGACCAGCTGCCGAAACGAGGCAATCGCGGCGTGTTTCGCAGCCCGTGTGGTCGGTCCCATTTGATAACATGGGCGCCGAAAGAAAAAAGGCGGCGCTTCCAGGCGCGTTGCAGCAGATCGCAGGCAGCGTGTCCCAGGCGAAAGGGAGGCCCCGCGAGAGCCCCGGGTTTGCCTGGACGCTCAACCCTGCCTTACGACTTGCCGGGGCTGGGGACAGACGATGACAGTTGGAAAGACGCTTTCAGTTTGTGGAGGTTCACAGAAGCTTTGGAGGGACTCAAATGATGCAGCTTCCGGTGCGCCTAAGAGATGGCCGCGTCGACAAGAGCTCCGCAAAAACCCAGCTTCGCCACCAAGCTCCTGTTTGGTCATTGACTAAGGCCCCGTTTACACGGAAGAAAAACGCATATATTTTCATGCGGTTTGGCCTTTCATTTACACGAAAACTGAGGTTTTATCACGGAAAACGAGCATTTCTAAAAACTCCGGCCAAAGTGGAGATTTCTGAAAACGCAGTTTTTGTGTTTGCGTGTGCACTAGCTTAAACGGAGTTATAGGTTCTCAAACCTCACAGTATGGGACTAAAAAAGCATCACGTCATGTGAGTGTCCTGTTTATAGTAATAGGTGCGTTCGACTTCATGCAGCCGCCTGCAGCCCGGCTGACTTGAAGCAGCCAATGGCTTTCTCAGGTTCAACGCAGCCGGCTATCGGCACCGCCGGTGGTGCATGAAGTCGAACACAACTAGCATAATGGGGTCATTTATTTGTGAATTGCGTTACATTTCTGAATCACGAAATACATTTTTGCATCGCATTTGTGAATCATTCAAACAAATGAACCTCGCACCTGAAAGGTAAAGGAAGTCGGTAGTGTTATTCGTCAATGTTGATTTTGAAAATTCTGATTGGTTTGCATGGCTTTATCCTTCACATTACACTGCCACCTACAGGTTTGGCATATTTATGATGGCGCTCGGGGGCGTATATGCGGGTTCATGTAAACAGAAACATTTTTTAAAACATACTTGTGTGTACAACGTTATTTTTAAAAATGGAGGGGCAGAAATATTTGTTTCTGTAAATACCCTGCTATTTGTAAACGTGGCCATAGTCACTGATCTGCAAATTTGGCACTATTGCACTGTACTCCACTTAGGTTAGAATAGGTTATAGGGTTGAAACAGGTTTTTTGTGCATTAGGGTTAGTATAGCGTACTATTTATTGTTATCTGTAATTTAGGAAGTTTTAGTGTTAGGGTTAGTATAGTCGTATATTTATTGCTATCTGTATATTTAGGAAGTTTCACTTATCTAAGCTCAGCATAGATGTAAATTTGTTCTGTGTACTTATATGTTATGTTATGCCAGGTGCTTGCGTTGTCTTGTTTTAAGAATTTCAGTGCCCAGTCTAACCTTGTGTTGTTCTGTGCACCTGACAAATAAAAGACTTGGACTGATACATTTATGATAAACTGGACACGAAAATTGAGCCACCCTGCGCTTTGAAATGTCTTCAGTAAAGGAGGAATTCAAATAATCTGTGGCAGCTCTACAAATTACAGTGGCTACACGGGGCACTACTATACTTGAACTAGAGCGCTCTGCTGTGTCCTGCAGCGATGACCTAACCACCCTCCAGGCCACAGTGGCTTCGCTCTCCTCAGATGTTAAAGGATTGAAGGACAAATGCGGGGACCTGGAGGGGCGCCAGCACTGCCACAACATCCGCCTGGTGGGCATTGCTGAAGATCTGGAGGGGCCCCGCTAACTGTCCCAACTGTTGCAGGACACACTTAACCTGGAGGAAAGACCCTTGCTGGATCCTTGCCCATAGGTCACTGCAAGCCAAACCCAAGGAGGGTGAACCACCACAGCCTTTTGTCGTTAGAATGCACTATTACCACGTTTGGAACCAGATCCTATGGAGAACTGGGGAGACATCACCCGTACTTCCAGACTTCACTGCTCGGTCAACCTGAAAGGACTGGCCGGAAAGCTGCCTAGCCAACTTCCGGTGGGCCGCTGGATGGATGAACCTAACACATGTATCCTACTACAGGCCGCCTGACTACTTTCTTTGCAATTTTGTTGTTATTGGTTTTCTTACTTCATCACGGCGAGCCACTATCCACATAACGGGTGTAGGGTTGTTTTGAATATTGGCCGTTGTTCCTTATATAGGCTTAAATAGCAGATTCCATTATGGCCTGAGGCCATTATCTGTCATGTGCCCTATGCTATTTAGTTTGATACCCTGGGGCCAGTTCTCCGTTTGTCGCTAACTCAGTTAGCTGGATTTGATTGTTGACGATTTGTCATTATCTTGGATTGTTCGGTTCTTTGAAGCTCATTCTGGACTTGCTGTCATAGCAACAAGTCATTTAGCTTAAACCTGCTCGGGAGCAGGCTTATTTTATGTAAACAAGATTTGATCGCGACTATATAAGCAGAGGTGATACAGGAAGGCTGTCACAGACATGTCTTGTCAGTTTTTATGACAATCCTTGAGCACAGCGCGATATGCTACTAGCCTATACTTTTTGAGAGATAGTCTATCGTTTTTTTATGAGGGTGTCATTTACATCACACATTTGTTGAAACCACATTATATGACATTAAAGGGGCAATTCACTGCAAAACCGATTTTACCTTGTCATAGTTGAATAACGACAGTTCATTGGGTAAACTGAACATACCGTGAATATCAAAGTCCATTGACACCTCTTTCCTATTCAAATCTCAAAAAGAAAAAATTTGGCTGTAAAACGCTAGCTTTTCAACAAAGCTACCGGTCCTACGTAGGACCGGTGATCGCCCTCTTATTGGCTCTGGTCTGTATCTTTGTCACGCCCCAGAATTTACATCCAGACAAGCCCGAGGTAGCGTCTATCTCCGATACTAGTTTAGCTGCGCGCTGCTCTGTGTAGGCTACTTATAAGGAATTACAAAGAAGAACGTTTTGAATTATAACAAGGATATTGAAAATGGACCATGGTCGTAAATGCTGTGTTCCAGGCTGTACAGGGAAGGCTAACACTCACAGTCTTCCAAAGGAGCCAAACATTCAACAGGCATGGCTGCTGTTGTCTATGAGAAGATCCCGGCAAAGTTCGACACTCAATCATTCATTTGCTCTGAACATTTCACCCAAGACAGTTTTGACAACCTTGGACAATTTCAAGCAGGATTTGCTAGGAAGCTGAACCTGGAAAGAGGTGCTGTTCCGACCGTATGCTCATTGCAACCGCAAGCTATAAGGACAGTATGATGTTGTGCTAACAGTTATTAGCAATGCTAACGTTTCCTGTATATAGCATACCAGGTAGAATGCTAAATACGTTTCTACACACATCAAATGACTCTAGCTAGACTAGCTGTAATCGGCATTAGAAGGGAAGCCTCCGAAGAATAGCCAGAAAATGAACAGTAGTCTGGCTTATTGCTAACGCCTGTCTAGATAATCTATTTGAAAGAACTGGAGAAAGGCAGGTTCTAGATGCAGGATACGTTAGCATTAACTAACGTTAACACCTAGACTGTAGGCATGTAAACAAGTTTAGCTTGCTAGTTAATGCAAGAGCATAGGTAGAATGTGTGATCATTTAGCCTAGTTTATTGGCAATGGGGCTAACGTTGATTCATGTTCCTGACTGTTTCATTCAAATAAATAACCTGTGTAATGAAAATCTACAATTCACAATGCATGTTTGTCCACATCTTTGTCATGTTATTTTACAGCAAGATATATAGAGCTAGCCTAGCTAGCTAACTGAAGCCGAGTAGAATCACGATATGGTTTGGTTGCTAAGCTGTAGCCTAACGTTCTACCCACCTAAGTCAATCCAGTTTGCTTCAACAACAGAAGTGGAAACAAGTAATGTTATCATTTCAAATGATATATAGTCAATCTGTTGAAAACAGTGTTGTGTAGACACAATAGATTTATTTGCGCGTTTTTATTTCAAGTCTCCAACTTCGGTGTTTCAGCGAGTGCTGCTGTTAGCCATGTTGCGTTTTTGCTCCCAGCTTCACTCATTGATAACCAACCAATCAGCGCGCAGCTTATCTAAATATTAATGAGCATACCATAAAAGGAGAAAAGCTAGTGTTTTTTCCCGGGAACATTTCAGAGGATCTGTCAGAGGGCATAGAACAGCACCCGGGCCACTTTAAACCAAACCAATGTTACATACCCTATTCGGAGACCTTAAGGAACAGTGTGAAATACCCAAAAAACCCAGTCAATTGCCCCTTTAAAGATGATAAACAAAGTATGAAAATAAAAACCAAAACCTACCTTACTGTAATAAGCAATAAAACATCTAAAGTGGTCACCACTATACATTTAATTTGGTCTGCTACTTTTTGCCAGCCCTCTTTCTTGGATTTGCAGACATTGAGGTGTTCCCTGGCGTTCTGATTAAATCTTAAAATTCGGAGTAACCTTCGAGCAAGCTGTTGCTCTGTTGCGTAAAAAACGAGGTGCTCTTTTTGGCCATTTGGAGCAGCCGTAGATTTAGGCTATGTGAGCAGCCAATAGCAGCGTTGATCAAGGTTTCTACTATCGATACATAGCCCCTTTTAGACCAACACTTAACTCAATCCAGCTATACTAATTATTAGTTGTTGTTTTCAAAAGAGCATAGGTCACTGATCATAACAATGAGGTAGCCCCAAACATTGTAAGCAGTCAAAACATAAAGCATTCATTGTGAAAAACCAAATAAGTGCCAGAGGGAAGAACCATATAAGAGCATGCAGTTAAACAAGTTACAATTAAACAACATGAAACTCAAAAGTGCAAGTACAATTAAACAACATGAAACCCAAAAAGTGCAAGAGTGTACCTGTAGAAGAACAATCAACAGTAAAATATTTCACAGCGAGTACAAAAGTTTAAATCCGTTTTAACTAACCAACAAGAGCAACAAGTCTCTCAATATGAGTCATTGTGAACCTGGAGGAAACTAACATCAGGTACAGCCAAGCATTCCTAAGTGCCGTTGTACTCCCGGAACAAGTGCGTCTTAAATTGTCTAGTTGAAACTGTAAGGGTTTGAACCAGCCAGTTCCCTAGCAGGGTACTTATTCATCTTCAACATCTGGGAACGCAGATTGCTTTCCTACAGGAGACCCCTCTGAGAGTTTCAGATCACTTTAGTTGCGTAAGGGCTGGATAGATCAGCTTTATCACTCCACGTTTCAAAATAAAACGCGAGAGGTCGCAATTCTGGTGCATAAATCTGTGCCCTTTGTCTCTTCCAATGTAATTTCAGATCCCCTTGGCAGAAATATTATTGTTGTTGGCAGCCTCTACAACACTCCATTGATCCTTGCTAATGTTTATGCGTCAAATTGGGATGACAAAAATGTTTTTCTTGCTTTTCTGTCTATTATCCAGATATGACCTCACACTTACTCATACTGGAGGTGATTTGGTAACCCTTCCTTTTACAGTCCCTTAATTACTAGGTATTTACATGAAAAATAAAGGGTATGTTTTGTGTATTATTGGGTAATTCCTATTGGCACCAAGGTGGTAAATATATAGATAATTAAAAGTATTTACCCAATAATTAAATGCTAACGTGTTGGTTATTATTGGGTAATTTTCACTTGTATTAAGGTGGTAAATATATAGATAATTCAAAGTATTTACCCAATAATTAAATGCTATCATGTTGGTTATCACTGGATAATTTTCACTGGTAATAATTAGGTAAAGACAGAAAACAAAACTTAGTATTTACCTGGAAATGTTTAAATATTACCACTTAATTACCGCTCAGAGCTCAACGTTAAAACATTTTGCCACTAGCCCCACCGGGCTAGTGGGTTTGAAACTTACTTGCCCCAAGACAATTTTTACTGGCCCCCCTCCAAAAGTTGTAATTTATCATTGTTACAACAAAACCAAAGACTTATCTTATTGTGTAAACATGTTTAACCATTTATTAAACACATCCTGGATATAAAAATAACAAAAATGAAATCACATTTCTAGTAATAAAATTTTTTAAGGTAATAGTCAACAAAACAATTTACTTTTTAAATTATTTGTTACAAACATGACGTGCTCTCTCCTCTGCTGACAGCCCTCTCTGCACAACTCTGTCTGGCTGAAACTGTGAAACCTCTGGTCCCTCAATGCTAATATATAAAAGCTTCCATAGCATTTCATCAGTACGATACTGAGTACCCAAGTCTACACCATTCTTCTGCTGCAGTTCAATAGCCTGGGGGAACGAGGCGAACGACTGCTCTGTCTTAATTACGTGATATGCCGTTGTTATAAGTCGTGCAATAACACGATGGGCATCTGCATTTAAATTCCTGACCAGCATTGTCAACGGCCTGGAAGATGTATTGTTAACCACCCGCTTAGCTGTCACGCAAACCAGGTGCTGTCTGCTATTACCATGGCTAATTTGTCTGCTTTAGACGGGAACATACGTCCACATAGTTCCTTAAAAAAAGTTGCTTCCGTTTGAGCTTGTGGCTCTCCTTTGCTGCCATCTTCACTTTATTGTGTCGCACCAGTTGTTAAAAATGTTATAGAGATTAGAGAATTACAATTTGACAACCACTAGTCACTCACTACTCAACTCTTGATTTGCCAACTGTGCACCCCACGAGCTGCAAAGTTATTTATGCAATTTAGCAGATAGCAAAACATATAAAGGATGTTAACTTTTACAATGCAATTTTTTTCAATCAATAATTTGCTGTGGCTCGATCGGGACAGTGAGTTTCTAGTTTCACTGTCCCAACGTAACTTTTTACTGACCCTGGGCCATCATTATTGTCGAGCCCTGCCGCTAGTAGTAAGTTGGTAACTACAGGAGATATATATGGTAAATGATAATGTGTTATTCGGTAAATAAGACTATTACTAAGTAGGTAAAGACGGCCGAGCTCCAGCAGAATTACAAAAAAAAGCTGTATTATTACCCTGCAGTTATGTAAGGTTTATATAGGTAACAGTCCTCGTCTAAGATAGTACTTCCAATAAAATACCTCCGCAGGAACAGATTTCCTTTACTATCATGTTAAATCTTCTTAGATACTGGGTAAGTTATTGCGCATGTTTGGACAATTTACTCAGTAAGCAAGCTAAAACTGTGCTGTAAAAGGAAGCCGTGTTTGTTTCCATGGTGTTACCAGGCTCTTACCATATCTTTTGTAAGCTAATATTACTTTGTCAACGTCACCCTTTACGGTGGACTTGTAATATACATTCCACAATGATACCAGGTAAAACTTGGCTATTTACTCAGTAAGGTGAAACTGTACTGTAAAAGGAAGCTGTGTTTGTTTCCATGGCGTTACCAGGCTCTTACCAAATCATTTTCAACTGTTCATTACCTTTTCCATGCAATAAACACAAACCTAAATTTTTCCATAGATAACATGATGAACACAGAGGTTATATTTATACAAACTTCAATATTTAAAATATATATTCACACAAACTTGTATTATTTTCTTTTTTGTTGCAATGTCACTAAGAAAAACATGACACTTTACACTGTAAATTTTTACATTATTTTAAATGAAAGCACTGTTTCCATAGCAAAACATGCAGTGTTTCCCACAGATTAGAAAGCAATTTGTGGTGGTGGGGGGGGGGGGGGTGTTCGTTACACAGATTTCTATCTCTTTCTCTCCCTGACCCTGTCTTTATGCTTGAGCAGCACTGGTTGAAGCCTGAAAATATTGTAAACAATTTCTACATGTATGCATGTAGCAACGCTAGTGCTAAATAACTATTTAGTTGGTCGGCTCCATGACGACGGGTAAGTAGGGCTTGCGAGACTGCTCACCAAAAGAACGATGGGGAACCCACTTGTCTAGCAGATTAAGACATGTTCGTAGGTACCTAGCGAAAAGCAACGTGTGCTGACGAAGTGACTCTGTGTGTGTGTATGTGAGAGACGCATGAGTGACAGAGAGACGGAGGGAGAGCAGGGAAAGGAAATGCAGCTGAACGAATACGCTATGTGTTTTAGATAGTGTTAAAATAAAATATATAGAAACGCAATAAGTGGTGGCTGGTGCTGATTCTGTGGCGCACCACCACAAATGAAGCGTAGCGCAAGTTCAGTCAGGCAAGACCTCTCCCTGCGCTCAGGCAACATCAACCATGTTTCACTACTAACTCCCCCCACTACGAACGCTCTTCTTCCCTCTTTCCTATATCGGGCTGTCATACGGGTCGGTTCGATTATCGTTCTCGTCTATCAATCAACGCTGTCAAAATCACATGATTGTGCCTTTAAATAAGATTCTCTCCCCGTGTAGTTCCTCCAGGCGATCAAGTGCGCGACTGTGTGATGCGTTGGCTCATCGCTCTGTTGTGCTTGTTTCTTTTTGGGGATTTTTCTTGTTTCATTATATCTGATTCCGAGCTGGAGCTCGAGGAAGTCGTCCCGGGTTCTCGCCGCAGCTCTCGGGTTGCTTCTCGTCGGGGCTCCGACGGGTCTGCATCGGCTACGGGGCTGCGTGCCCGGGGCTTCAATCCTGCTCCCGGGTTGGGGTTCTCCCAGCTCTAAGCTCTGGCAGGCGAGGCGGACGGCGTCTCCTCCGACCAAGCCCAGTCGTCCCCGGTTTCCGGGGTAATCCGCTCTTCTGGTCGTAAGCGTGCCAGGAAGACGTTTCATCAAGAGCTAATGGATCCTGCCGCCGCACTTCTGCCGGTCCCGCCGTTGCGCCTCCGTCTGCTCCCGCATCTACTCCTCCTGGAGAAGCCTTGTCCTCTACCCTGCTGGTCCTTGCCTCATCCTTGCAGTCCATCGACGCCCGTCTGCGGTCGCTGGAGAGCGCCGGGGCGTCCACCTCCGCTGCTGCTGGGATGTTCCCGCCCGTGGGCGCTCCACCTCCTGCCCCGGCGCCCCTGGTGGCTGTCGATGAGCCACAGTCAACCCTGGCCTCCGCCGTGGCAGCACCGTTTTCTGGGAGGCCTTACGTTCCTGCCAGTGCTGACTTTTCCCCGAGGTTGAGGTCGCATATTTTGCAAGGCAGGAACATTAATCTAATCCGGCTGATCCTCCCTTCCCCTGAGTGCGACGTCAGCATCACCGCCAGCAGTCAAATCTGTGCCATCATTAAGACAGCTAACCCAAGGCAGGCCAGGGACATGTCTATCGGAGAGTTTGTCGTGGCGTTCGGCATATTCCGTGAGGTCTTGTGCTCCGTCTTTCCCCAGCGGAGGAAGGAATTAGACGGGTACCTGGCCCTAATTGGAGATCTAATTTGCGTTATGGGAAGAATGTTTTTTACCTATACCACAAGGGGTTCTCCAGCAAGGCCGCCCTCCATGTCACCCGATGCAATATGCTGTTGGACTGGTCCTTGTCATGCTGGTCGGGGGCTCGCAGGCCGTGGTGTGCAACTCGTGCGGCGACATGGGGCATGTACCTGCTCTATGCCCGTTGGTGCCGTTTCAGGCATGGGATCCCTGGTCCCCGCCTCGTGCTTCTCACAGGGCCAGCTCGACACGCGTGGATATCCGTGGCCGCAAGGTTCATGTTGCTGGCACCAACGCAATATGTAATAATTTCAATGAGGGTGTGTGCTCGTTTGCCAACTGCCGTTTCCTTCATGTTTGCAGCGGCTGTCAGGACGCTCACCCCCAGTCAGTGTGCCCACGCCGGGTCCTTCCTCAGCGAGGGCGTCGTGGTGGTCCGAAATGATGGCTGGTCACCTCTCTACCCCAATAAATGTTGACGCATTGGCTTTGAACTCTCCACTCATCCTGATTCTGTGTTTGTTGACCACCTGTTATCCGGGCTGACTCAGGGATTCAGGGTGGGGGTTTCGTGTCCATTGTCCTCCTCTCTGGTCTTGGGTAATCTTCAATCGGCACAGCAGGAGCCGGACGTTGTGTCACGCCTTCTGGCTAGGGAGTGCGACAAGCGCTACGTCATAGGCCCATTTAGCTCGTCTCCGTTTCCCCTTTTTCGCAGCAGTCCCCTCGCCGTTGCTAAGCGGGAGTACTCCGGGAAGAAACGGCTTATTCTGGACCTGTCTTCCCCGCGTACTGGTCCGGTTTCCGGAATAAACGGGCTTATTCCTCTCGAGCCATACTCGTTGCACTACGCCACCGTTGATCACGCCATTAGGCTCATAAAGCTGGCAGGGCCCAGAGCTTGGCTTTCCAAGGCCGACATCACCGACGCCTTCGTCCCCGTGCACCCCTCTCAGTGGCACCTGTTCGGTATGAAATGGGAGAATCGGTTTTATTTCGCCGTGCGCCTTCCGTTCGGGTGTAGGAGCAGCCCTTCTATTTTTAACCAGGTGTCCGAGGCCCTTTGTTGGATCCTTTTAAATAGGGTACGGGTCCCCGCGCTGCTTCACTTGCTACACAATTTTTTGTTGGTAGATCCTCCTAACGATGCTTCTGGCTCTTCGCTGTTCCCCTTTCCGACGAGAAGACACTCGGGCCGGCCACTTGCCGGGTTTCTGGGTATCATGCTTGACACGGTTGGAATGAAGGCTTTCCTACCTGCCGAGAAGCTCAAGCGAGCGTGCAGCCTGGCCCGGTCTTCCGTGGCTTCTTCTGTCGTTACCAGCCGGCAGCTGCTCTCCCTTCTCGGGTATCTGAATTTCGCTATGCGCATTATTCCCCAGGGCCGTTCATTCATCTCCCGGCTGCTCGTCTTGGCTTCCTCCGTGTCCGGCCTGCAAGACCCGGTGTGCTTGGACGACGGGTGCCGGTCCGACTTGTCTTTCTGGCTTTGGTTGCTAGAGGTCTGGAACGGCGTGTCTTTCTTTTACGACGACGTTGTTCGGTCTTCGGACTCGCTTCGGTTCTTTACTGACGCTACTCCGTCCGTCGGTTTTGGGGGGTATTATCAGGAGCAGTGGTTCGCTAGCCCGTGGCCCCACGACTTCGCTGCGCCCGGTGCTTTATCCGCTCCGCACGAAATATACCCAGTAGTGGTTGCATGTCACCTGTGGGGCCAGTCGTGGTGCCGCATGCTGTTTTGTGCGACAACCAGGCCGTGGTTAGCATTATTAACAAAGGCCGTTCAAACTGCCCGCTAATCATGTCATTCATGAGACGCATTATATGGCCCTCCGTATGTCATAACTTTATCCTCACTGCACGTCACGTTCCGGGCCACGAAAACTCGGTAGCTGATGCTCTCTCTCGTTTCAATTTCCAGGTTTTCAGGGATCTGTGCCCGGACGCATGCCAGTGGCCCCTAGCTGTTCCCCCTCTCTCGTCACTGGCCCTAGATTAAAGGAGCACTGTTGGAGAAATTGAAGATGTAACACATTTATCCTGTATAAGAGTGATTCTGTGTTCAGCATTCCTTGTGTGTAAAGAGAAGCCTACCCCCAAATCTGGACTTTGGGTAACATGAGGCATACGTAAACAAGGTGACATGGGCTGACCACTCTCTCTTACTGGAGAGGCCATAAAAGATGTCTGGCCTTATCTGTGTTGGGTGAATCATGTGGTCAAGCTTACAGGGGTCAAAAGGCACACACACACTCAAAGTGCACAACGGTGGAGAACCTCGCAGCAAATATGGCTGTTTAAAAAAAGGCACATTTTTGGGGGGGGGATGGTGGAAAGGTGACAGAATTCTGGACTAGCTAAGAGGCACAGCTTTCGATGGACAAGGTAAGAATGAAATTGTATATATATAGTCGAATTTTGTGTTCAAAATTGATTTTTAAATTGAGAAAAATCCACAGTGGAGTCGTTAAAGACGCACTGAGGTCCTATATTAGCTAAGACCCGGTGAAAGACCCAGTGAGGTGAGTACATGGTATCCTATTTTACTAAGACCTAGTGATCGATGACGTATCAAAACTGATGCCGTAGCAGAAATACCCAGTGAAGTAAATAGGCCGTGTCATATGTACAGAGACCTGGTGATTTGTGGTCATCAGTAAACTAAATACCTTTGCTAAAATCCTATATGTATATCAGTGAAGTGAAGACTGTGTGCATTCTTTAACTAAGACCTGTGAAATATTGGTGAAGCGAAATGTGTTAAAATCTGATGAGTAGCTTAAAGACCTAGTGATGTACATAGCACAGTTCAGAGTCGATTTGAGGAAGACTACCATAATAAACCTCCGTGCGCACATAAAAGATAAATGATGTTTTCGCGATTATTGTTCGCGCCCGGGGCAAAGGTGCTGCATTAGTGTGTTTATTGCTGCTGAGATGATTTGTTGACATGTGTTGGGTTTGGTGGTATTAATATTTACCTAACTAAATGGACGTGTTGAAGGCTTGTCCAACCAGAACGCTGATACATGGTTAAGCTGTCATTTTCTGATGAGTGATATTAGGTGTATATGTAGACTTTGGATCCCAAATAGTACTAATAGTTGATAGAATTGTACATGAGGTTTTGTTGTAAATATAACCATGGTTAATTGTTTTAAAAGTTGTACAGAGGAATTGTGAAATGCTTTGAAATATGGAAACCAAAATTTGGGTTCAATGGTGAAATTGAAGTTTAGTTTGAGTTCCGATTTTTAAAGTTAAAGAATATAGTGAGGAGAATGTGTTCAATTTTGTCTCAAATATGTCTCAAATAAGGCTGATATGATTCTAGCGAATTTGCCAGTCCGCAGTCTGTTGAACAAAGTCTTTAACAAATTGCTTTGGGATCTGACAGGAAAAGATCCAGGCTATGACTTTGTTAGCTAATGGCTAATAGCTAACCGTGAAAACGTGGAGAAAGTGCATTTTGCTGTTCTGAGACCGAGGAGTCCAGGAAGTTGAATTTGCAACTATGGCAACGACATTTGTAGCTAACAAACTTGCATACAGACTCAACAGCGATGGCGGCGGGTACAGGCTAGTAAAGGTATTGCAGCTTGACATTTGACATCAAGGATGAGTAACCGCATGACGCATGCGCAGACTAATTGAGAAATCGAGACATTGAAAATACGCAAATGTAGAGAAATAGATTAATTTGGAGCGAATTTGACATTAATTTGGTTACTTTTGAAATATATTAAGTGATGAGTATTTTGATACATTTGCTAACAAGGTTTTTGGTTGTTCGAGTACATTTTACATGAGTTTCAGAAATTCCGAGGAAAGGTGGGGGCTAAGAGTCCCGTTACGTTGAAGTTTTGCAAAGGTGATCCAAGAGGGTAATTCTGCTTAATTATGTGAGTATTAATGCTGAAAGATGTGTCCGTTTGGATGAATTCGAAGTTTGGTGGTTAACAAATGCATGATCAACATTTGTTGTAATTCCTAGCCAAACAGGGAGGGTTTTTTGAAGCCTTTCCGACCAGAACTTGTATTTATAAGCGGCATATCTGTGATGTGTGATGGTATTCAATAAGAATGCAGAAATTAAACCCCCGTTTTATAAATTGGTTCCAATACAATCGGAAGAGTTATATAGCAAATTAAGTGAATAGAAGGTAAACGCCAACCATCTGTGTTGTTCAAAGAGAAGAAAAACAAAAAGTTTGAATATAAAAGATGGTCCTGGCGCGCTGTTGTTTGATTTGAGTTTGAACGGCGCGCTGTTGAGTTGAGTTCTTAAAACTAAGAGTAATTGAGAAAGTAACAAGAGTGTAACATTTAATCATAATACAAATTACAAAATATTCAAATTAAATATTTTCATTTTGGGTTTCTGGTCCACAAAATTGAGATTTGAAGAATTGTCTGTGCATTACGCATGTTGTGGGCGCTGGTAAATATAGGAATATTCAAAGGAATATTCTCTGTATGCTTTGATAAGACATTTGAGAAGTTAAAGAATAAGGTTTTTGTTTTACGGGCTTATGGTACTCATGTTAAATTGTGAATTTAAATGTTTAAAAAGAAAAAAGGAGAATTAATATTTTCATTTGTCTTAAGGGCATTGTTTGGTTGACGTGATTACGGACCGTAATACTGGCATGAGTGACTTAGGTCTGGGAGCAGTTTTAACTGTCCGAACATGGATTTAATGAAACAAAATTATGATAACGATAGTTTAAAGCAAATTAAAATGTGGGTCAGAGAATTAACAGAAGGCTAATTTTGAAATCAAACGGCGTGATTCAGTCAATAATTGCAACCTTGTGTGTTATGGGAACTTATGGGAAGTTTGCGTTTAGACAGGAAGGTTGTTTTTATTTGGCGAAGGAATGTTTTGTTTAAGGATTTGATTTAATTTGAAATTGTAACTTTAGTAGCCACTTCTGATTATAATAACCACTTGCACATCAAATATCCATTGACATGGAATCAATTGGTGGCACTTTTCCAGTTGGGTTATTTTGAAGCTGTGTTTTCACAAATGTTTTATTTTGGTTTGAAGAAATGTATGTAAAACAATATGAGGAAATGATTTGAAAGTTACATAAAAGATTGGTTTAAGAGGATCATAAGGTTATGGAATAAAACAAGAGAACGTTTTGTGTTGTGAAGAGATGATTGGTATAAACACTTTGATGTTCTGAAAAGGTAACTATGCATATACTTTAGGTATATGGGAAAACATTTAAAATCTAAATAGTGAAATGTAGGGTTTTTAAGAGTTTTGATAAAGGTATTGGATGCAATTTGGTTACAAATGAGAAAGAGAAAATAACTAAAATATACTTTTATTTGGAGTTTGATTGAAATATGATTTTAAGTTTTACTGGATGTTTTATCAGGAGCCTGACACAATGTTTTGGATAAACAGTTAGGCTGTGATAAGGTTGTATTAATAAATGGTATTAGTGCATAAGGAGGGTTATTATAACCTTTGTTCTGAAATAATTTGGGAAGACTCATAAGTCTGATAAATTGTGGTTATGATGGTTTGTGCTAATTAGCTTGTTTTGGACTGCAGCCAAAGCAAGTTATGAAGTTCTACCTATCTGACCTTTATGGAAAATATAGTTGGAAAAATGTTTTGTTAAAAGCTACATTGGGAACATTATGTGGTCTATATTTTCATTTGAGAAACATACAGATTAAATTCTGGTTTGGGATAATGACAATGTTTTTATAATGTCTTTGACAAAAAGAGGTGTGATTTGGTTAAACAGAGAATCTAAAATGATATAGGTCTTAAACTTAACTGTTTTGAGAGAAGGAAAAGGTTTTTGGAGTGTAAGAAATTAGACTAACAGTTGATTTTGTTTAAAAGGGAACAAAGAAACAGATTTCTAGACATAAAAAGAGATATCTTCTGCTAATTTCTGTTTCAGGTGGAGCAGTAAACCAGAGAGTGGATGAGTCAAACCAGGAGATTGGGTATTGATTAACGTTATTAAAAGAAAGAATTGGTCCAGCCCAGGTGGGAGGGACCATATCAGGTACTACTCACCACACCCACTGCATTCAAAATAGCAGAGAGGACGTCTTGGATGCATTTGTCACATTGTAAGTAAGGGACATCGATACAGGGACAGATTAGTTACTCACCACAGTCTTGAGGCACAAGTCTGACTACAAAGGGGAGTCATTCTCTTAAAGAACGGCGCGTCTCAAACTCAGTGAAGAAATCAACGGCCAACAGAGACATAGGGTGTAGACTAAATAGGCTAAAAAGATAGGAAACAGTAAGCAGGGAAAGGTAGAAAGGATGGGTGAACCTCATATTTCCTCATCCGTAGTATTGTGACCTCCGTGGTACCATATGTAGCTTACTGTTGCTAATATTCATAATAGTCTACCCTACACTATGGTTAAAAGATGCAATGTTTTAATAATAGTGACTATCTAAAAGGAAAGATGTCGATTATGAAGAATTTGTTTGCTCAACTAGAAGTTCATACTGATAACATTGATTTTATTTTTCTGGGAATGCTAAAGCAGATGTGGCAGCAAAAAGAGGCAGCCATACAGGTGTCTTAACATTAGGAAATGTGGATGTGACTGTCTTGAGAGATATGTAAGAAGTGTCACCAAAATTATGGGTTGTGTAAATTCACAGGAGAAACTTAGGTTACTGAAGAATCTATTTTGTTATGCTATAATATTGAGCCATGAGATGAATCATGTCTCAACAGGAGGGACTGATAATGAGAATGTTCACAGTATATGGATTTGCAAACTATTCAAGAAAACTTTAAGAAAAAAACTTTTTAGCATACTTTGAGAGAGAACAAGTAATGCATGAACTTTATTGAGCTAACGAAATGTTGTAAAGACTTGGGTATGGACCAACGACGAGTCAGTTGCTTTCAACTGACCTCTGTGAGAATGTAATTTTAATTACTGTGTAGTGTACTTCTTCTGAAATTCGCAGACAGGAGAGAGATGATGTCTCAATCCAGTGAGAGGTCCCTGACCTAAGGACACTGGATTGTGGAGACCGATTTGACACGTTAAGTCTGGAAAATGACCCAAGGTGAACGGGGTCATTCCTGACTAGTTTCAGAGAGGAAATGGCATGGCACACGTGAGTCAAGCGTGCACTTTGTTTGATGATGTCAAAATAAGGAAAACTCTGCGCTGTGCCTAAAGTACAGTGCGTTGAGGTTGCCGTTTTGATCAACTAGACTACATTTTCTATGAGAAGATTACACTATCACCATGCACACAATCATGGCATCAGTTTCAGCAAATTGGACTTTGATAATGATGGGAATTGTCTTGGGAATGACGTTCCGTTTTGTATGTTGAAATATGTAGGAACTACATGGTGCTATGACTACAGCTATGATTTAACTGTTTAATTGATAACAATTTAAATGTTGAACAGATTCAGAAGTGAAGTTTTAATCTTGAGATAAGTGAGAAACTTTTCTGTGTAATCAAATTTAGGTACAAACACTCCTATCATGATACGTTCTACCAGTTATGTAAAGATGTTCCAGTTGATTTGTTATGTTCCAGGGCAGAAGTTTGAACGTTTTGAGAACAGTTATTGACTGTCGGAAGAGAAGATAACAATACTGTGACCGTGATACTACAATACTTCATTTATGGGACTTGATTAAGTATTATTTGGGAGTTGCATTAAAGCTTAATGTTTTGTTTTTGAGAAACCTATTTGTACTACAGAAAGTTTATATTCATTTGAAAAGAAACAGAAATTGAGAACATGTAAGGAGATTTCAGGAGATGTGCCAAAGTGATCTTTTATCATGAAGAGGTTGTAAAAGAGTTAGCAGGAGGCTGGAGAGAAATGTCTGTTGATCTAGAGTCCTGACTGCTCTGTAGGAAATCACCTTCGGGGGAGGGTGAGCTTCTTTTGCCATCTATAAAATGGAAATAAGTTGTGGGGGAGTGCATTTGGAGACAAAATCTGGGGTGACTTAAGGGTTAAACAGGTTTTTGTTTGGTTAACTGAGGTTTATGACTCCCTGACTTGGAGAGAAATGCTTATCACCTAAACTGGAGAGGAAGAGCACAATCAGGGCCTGTCTTAAAAAAACCTGACTGACAGTCTACTGAATGTTTGATGGTTTTAGAGATGACCAGGTAGACAACAAGTAGGCATGTTCTTATATCCTGATAATTTCTGTATTGAATTCTTTGTTGCAATCTTTGTTTCTATTTGATTTTGTGTGAAGGAGATCTGAGGTGAGGTCCAACTCATCAGACGTCAAATGACCATTCTGCTGCGTGATGACGGGTTTTACCCAATACCATGGGTTTCCCAGTTATGTCCAAGCATTCACACTACTAGACTATAATGCTGTGTAGTCTTATTGAATATTACAAATCTTTTATTTTTATGAATTATTTTTATTTTATGTATTTTTGATTTTATTGACTGTGTGTAGACGTGACTTTGGAATAACACATTTTATTCAGGATAAACAGGAGGGATATGTTGGAGAAATTGAAGATGTAACACATTTATCCTGTAGAAGAATGATTCTGTGTTCAGCATTCCTTGTGTGTAGAGAGAAGCCTACCCCCAAATCTGGACTTTGGGTAACATGAGGCATACGTAAACAAGGTGACCTGGGCTGACCACTCTCTCTTACTGGAGAGGCCATAACAGATGTCTGGCCTTATCTGTGTTGGGTGAATCATGTGGTCAAGCTTACAGGGGTCAAAAGGCACACACACACACACTCAAACACACACGCGCACCAGGTCTACGCAAGAAGACCAAAGAAGAAGAGCCATGGAACATTTGCATGCCTTTGTCTTAACAAATGACTGTAAAGAGTGGGGCTGCATAAATAGCTAGCTAGCACAACATGCTAGCGGACAAACTTTGTAGCACAATGGCGTGTGATGTTTTTGTCTCCTTGTGGGCCAACCGCAAGCAATAAGCTTTCTTAAACCGACTGACCGTGTGCAATGCTTGATAGATTAATATTTCTGACAAGCACTCACTGCAGGTTTATTTAGGGGCAGCTAAGGGATATATGAGGAATGGATTGGCGGCTTCCACCCTTCGGTCCTACGATTTCGCTTGGAGATCATATGCTATGTTTTGCTCTTCTCTCTCTGTTCCCCTGTTTCCCTTGTATGTTAATGTTGAATGTGCTTTTGTTTTGTCACTGCACGGATGTTCGCCATTTCCAGCCGTGCTATATTAAAGGTCTGGTCGCGGGCATCCAATTTAATGCCAGATGCCTGGATCATTCGTTTCCCAGCCTCTTGTCCAACCCCGCTATCAAATTGCTGTTCAAAAGAATAGGCAAAGCGTTTCCCCCTAAAATGGACGACAGTTCACTCTATCCGTTCTGCATGCCATGCTTTCGGTGCTCAGACGTGGTTGTTTCTCCCGCTACATCGATTCCCTTTTAGATTGTTCGTTCCTACTGGCTTTCTACGGGTTTCTTCGTTGCGGGGAATTCACCACTCGGGCGAGTGCGTTCAATCCCACCTCAGACGTTTGCTTTTCTGATTTGATGTTTCACCCTGAATTCTTCAATCTTTTTCTTAGACACTCTAGATCCGGAGGCTCTTGATCCATGGTCATTGCTCGCACGGGGGGTCCTTTCTGTCCTTTCTCTTCCATGCTTAGGTATGTCAAGATGAGGGCTTCCTCAGATCCGCTCTCCCCTCCCTTCTTAACCCCTACCAATAAACCTATGTCTCAGTCCTGGTTCAGTCACCACTTAGCGCAGGTAGTGGCCAAGTGCAACCTACCCCCTGGACGGTATTCAGGCCATTCGTTCAGGATAGGTGCTGCCACGTCCGCTGCAGTCCAAGGGTTGTCCACTGCGACTTTGCAACAGCTGGGGCGTTGGTCTTCCTCTGCATATTCGTCCTACGTCCGTCCGGATGCTGCTTCCATCATCAAGGCCCAAAGATCTCTACGGCCTTGATGGCTCTCGGTGAGTGTTTGCAAATAACTGGTGGTCGGTGGTGTTTCGTTCTCGCACCAACTGTGTGTTCTACGAGGCTTCTCCCTGTAGCCTTGCAGGCTCCCTACGCACACAAGGACGTCGGTCCTCCAGCCGTCACAGGCTGTTCTCATACACCTAGGGCGTCGGCCCTCTAGCCCACATAGGTCATGTACGCGGGGATGCTGGTCCCCCAGCCGGCACAGGCTGTTCACATAGACTCAAGGGCATCGGCCCTATAGCCCACATAGGTCACGTACGCGGGGACGTCGGTCCTCCAGCCGGCACAGGCTGTTCACATAGTCTCAAGGGCTCTGGCCCTCTAGCCGACAAAGCCGTCTACTATCACCTACATACTCGAGGGCGTCGGGCCTCAGCCGGCACAGGCTATATCATGAGGGTGTCGGCCCTATCGCTAAAACACACTTTCCGACACAAGGGCATCGGTCCTGTGGCTGACGGGCCATGGCAGCTCGGCTGGCTGCTGCCTAACTTGCCTCGTCTGGTTTTGACTGTACGGAACAGTTTGACTGATCTGTTCTTGCCTTGCTTTCTCCCTCTGGATCCGGCCCAGGTTTTGTATACTTAGTACCTCATGTAGATCCCTTGAATGTGTTTTGTGTGCTTATTCTTCAGAGGGTCATTGGTTATCCCGTTGGTGAGTACGTTTTATGATTCTACTTCTCACCCCTTTTCTCTTTTGGGGATTCTTCTCGGATTTCGGGCAGGCGCCCTCTGAGCTATGATTCCCCTCGGGGTCTAAGCTCCAAAACATTGTTGTACATTCACCATTCTGTTATAAACATCACTCTCCTCTTACCTGGTCTCTCCTGATTGAAATGAAGCGTAGCGCAAGTTCAGTCAGACAAGACCTCTCCCTGCGCTCGGGCAACATCAACTATGTTTCAGTACTAACTCCACCCACTACGAACGCTCTTCTTCCCTCTTTCCTATATGGGGCTGTCATACGGGTCGGTTCGACTATCGCTCTCGTCTATCAATCAACGCTGTCAAAATCACATGATCATGCCTTTAAATAAGATTCTCTCCCCGTGTAGTTCCTCCAGGCAATCAAGTGCGCGACCCTCCACCTCCCGGTCGCCACCCTGTTCCTGTCTCCGTCTTCGACTCGTTGGTCGTCGGCTGCCGCCACCAGTGTCTGGACTCCGTGGGGGATTCTTCTCGGATTTCGGGCAGGCGTCCTCTGAGCTGTGATTCCCCTAGGGGTCTAAGCTCCAAAACATTGTTGTACATTCACCATTCTGTAATAAACATCACTCTCCTCTTACCTGGTCTCTCCTGATTGAAATTAGTCTATGTGTGGGAAACACTAACATGAACAAACACAAAGGTAAAAAAACCTCAAACTTCAAATAACTTTGTAGAATAGAACACGTCAGTATGAGCGTGGCCCCTTACTTTCTAAACTTGTATTTTATGGGGAGCTGCTCTGAGTGAACTTTGATATTTTCCCCAAGAAGTTTTTGCATAATTGCCTAAAGTGTCATCTTCTCTAAATACGGGAAGTGATCCAATGTCGTCCCTGTCAGTGGCAATGACACTTTCTGCAATCATGGCAGTCAAAGCTATCATATTTCTGTCGACATTTAAATTTCGGCAGCTGAGGGTCAAGCTCTTGAGGCCTGTACTACGAATCAAGATTTGGTGTTAGCGAGGTAACTTCAGGTTCAACCCAGGGTTTTCTGTATCACAACGGTGGATCACTTGTTACCAGGGTAGATCGCCATGGTAACACATGCTGAATGCCTAACCTGGTCGGCGAGCAGGTTAAGCAACAAAGCATAGCCTAGAAATCAGTTGACTGTAACAAATATCCATGAGGACTGCTCCTGGTAGCCTAAAGCATTCCAACAGGTAGCCTACTCGTCGCTCTCTGCAAATAAATCGGTATGGTCAAGGAAGATGTGTTCCCTCCTCAAGTAACGATCTGCAACATTTTGCAGCAGCAATAAATACGCCATTGTGTGGTGTAGTCCTAGTGTACGGAATAAGCCTACTTTGGGCCTATAAATACAGTGATAAGTCACTCATTATTTGATGGCAAAGTTCCCTGTTACATAACATAATTGATTTGAATTGAAGGCAAAGCAAGGCTAGTTTACAGTTTTTTACAATCGTTATGACAATCTTTTCAATACATCTAACAAGTTTCCTTGTTACTTGTTACTCTTACGCTTAATGCACCAACACACCTACCACACACAATTGGCAAAACTGTTAATTTCATGCTCAAAATCACACATTGTAAACTAAACTCAAACACTCATTTTCATAACACAAAAATACACTAACAATACACTATGTCTACCAAAACACTAACACACGTTTACGTTCAACAGGAACATTTACTGTAATCAATGATAGCACATGTCATAACAAACACTAACATCAGAAGAAATTACAGAAACTGCATTCTATTATACAGTATATGCGTCAGGTCTCACAGTATATGGATTATAGATTGTGTTTTGCAATGCAGTTTCTTTTGAAGCCTCTTAACATTTTTGTTTTGTTGGGTTTAGTAAATGCATGCATTTAGTTTCTTTTGTTGCAGAAATTCAGAACAAAAAAGGAATGACCCATGTCAGATTAGCTTTATAGAATGTACGGTTACTGTATTGAAAAAAAGAAGACAGAAACATAATTGCTGCAGTAAAGGCTTCAGTTGCAACAGGACATTACTGCAAGAAATATGCAATTTAGCTGCCATTTACCATTAATATTTCATCAGTTACCCTCGCTCTGGCCCTTCTCTGAGCAACACCACACATTCTAACTCCTCTCCCTTGCCCCACTCCTCTCCCTTGTCCTGGTACTTATTATCCTCTCCCTCGTGCAGGCATTACATATTATTTATTTCTTTGTGTTTCTCTGTAAGATTAGCCCAAAGAGGTCCTCTTACTGAATATACCTTATGGTCATGCGATTGAAAGAACCTCAACACCTGAGTGTTTCCCAGTTGGGAATCAGCTGTGATTTACAGTATTTGCATTACTTCAACCAGCTGTTTCTCAGTAGCAATGGAATAAAATACAGGGGATATGTTTGTGTTTCAATTTACAATATGAAAAGCTGTTCACTTTGGCTTTAGCCATTAAGTTAGGTTTTGAACATAACATGTTCCGACATACAGTGTGAAAGCATTGGTATATTGGGCAGTAAAAATCAATTGTTTTGTTCTTGGTTGAGCTTGTGTGTAAAAGAAGTTCAAGCATTTAAGATGCAGTGCCCTCCAAAAGTATTGGAACAGTGAGGCCAATTCCTTTATTTTTGCTGTAGACTGAAAACATTTGGGCTTGACATCAAACGATGAATGTGAAACCAGAGATCAACGTTTCAGCTTTTATTTCCAGGTATTTACATCAGGATCTGATGCACAAATTAGAAAATATCACCTTTTTGTTCGAACCCACCCATTTGTCACGTGAACAAAAGTATTGGAACATGTGACTGACAGGTGTGTTTTGTTGCCCAGGTGTGTCCTATTACATACATTATTCAATCAATAAATACCACTGAATGTCTACACTCAGGTTCAGATTGGGTAAGATAGGTTTTGTCTATGCAGACTGTATTCAGAGGTGAAAACAACATGAAAACCAGAGCGCTGTCTTTGGGTGAAAAACAAGCAATTGTGAGTCTTAGAGAAGATGGAAAATCAATCAGAGCCATTGCAGAAACATTGGCCATAGCCAGTACAACCATTTGGAATGTCCTGAAGAAGAAGAAAACTACTGGTGTACTAAGTAACAGACGTCGAACAGGTAGACCAAGGAAAACATCAGCAGTTGATGACAGAAACATTGTGAGAGCTGTAAAGAAAGACCCTAAAACAACTGTTAGTGAGATCAGCAACAACCTCCAGATGGCAGGAGTGAAGGTATCACTATCTACTGTTCGCAGAAGACTTCATGAACAAAAGTACAAGGGCTACACCAGAAGATGCAAACCACTCATTAGCAAGAAGAATAGGAAGGCCAGGCTGGAATTTGCCAAAAAGTACAGAGATGAACCTCAAAAATTCTGGGACAAAGTTTTATGGACTGATGAGACAAAGATTAACTTTTACCAAAGTGATGGAAAGGCTAAAGTTTGGAGAAAGAAAGGAACTGCTCATGATCCCAAACACACAAGCTCATCTGTGAAACACGGTGGAGGTAATGTCATGGCTTGGGCTTGCATGGCTTCTTCTGGGACGGGCTCATTAATCTTCATTGAGGATGTAACACATGATGGCAGCAGCAAAATGAACTCGGAAGTCTACAGAAACATTTTGTCTGCCAATTTAAGGAAAGATGCAACCAAACTGATTGGCAGAGCCTTCATCATGCAGCAAGATAACGACCCAAAACACACTGCCAAAACAACAAAGGAGTTCATCAGGGGCAAGAAATGGAAGGTATTAGACTGGCCAAGTCAATCTCCAGACTTAAACCCTATAGAGCATGCATTTTACCTGCTTAAGAGGAGACTGAAGGGAGGAACCCCACAAAACAAACAACAACTGAAAGAGGCTGCAGTGAAAGCCTGGGAAAGCATCAAAAAGGAAGAATGCAAAAGTTTGGTGACGTCAATGGGTCACAGACTTGCTGCAGTTATTGAAAGCAAAGGATTTGCAACTAAATATTAAGTCTTATTCACTTAAATATGTTTTAAGTATATCTGTTCCAATACTTTTGCTCACATGACAAATGGGTGGATTCAAACAAAATGTGATATTTTCTTAGTTGTGCATCAGATCCTGATGTAAATACCTGGAAATAAAAGCTGAAACGTTGATCTCTGGTCTCACGTTCATTATTTGATGTCAAGCCCAAATGTTTTCAGTCTACAGCAAAAATAAAGGAATTCGCCTCACTGTTCCAATACTTTTGGAGGGCACTGTATGTGTTTATGGATTTTGTGTCAAAGCAACAAGAAATGTGTTAATTGTATAGCCAACACAGACGGATGTTGTGTTAACTGTGTCAAGAGTTTAGGAAACTTGTTAAAAGCATTGAAAACATTATCATAGCGATTGTAAAATACTGTTTTTATATAGGCCTAGCACAATTCATAGACAATGGAAATTCCAAGTGCTTTACAAATGAGCAGACGTGTAAGTTTAGTGTGTATTTATTAAAACAAAACTAAAATATTGTACAATTATGAAAATAGTTAGTTGGAAAATTATAAAGGAGAGAAATATTCAATTTTAAATTAGAACGGATGAAAAAGGTATAACACCTTATTTTGCGCAAACATGTAAGCTTTCAATTGTGCGTAAGAGTGCTCTTGGGTGCTCTTGTCAATTCTGTTCTTACCTAAGAACAAATCCCATATAAGAAAACATTGGTGAATGCCAGAATCTTTGTGAAAACTGCGTAAGTGGGGACAAATGTGTTCGTAAGAACATTTGGTGAATGAGGCCCAATGATTTTGGAGAGTGATCGGAAATTAGGATATTATGATATGAGGTTGATATGCAGATTTTCTATACATATGTGAGGTTGTCTCTTGCTGTGGTTAAGAGGTCACGCAGTGAGCCTCTGACAATTCACATATAGATTGGAGAATGTGCACTTTAACCTACGGAAAGAGCAACATGCAGAAAATAGTACAAACGATGAGTGATGACCACATCACTTGGGTGTTGTTATCGTGTGCATTAAGTCATGGAATGTGTACTGTTTAAGGACATGTTTTGGTGGTTACTATATTTGTACTGTCCAACTCATGTATATAATGTCCATCTGAGAGAAATGTTTCTCACTCATGCTAGCCACTCTGTTGTGGACTGGTGGCATGATCCGACGTCAATGCTAATAAATTAAGCCAACCCTTTTCTAATCGTTGTGCCTCTGTCCGGTCTACCTGTTAAGAAATGTCATCCTTACAGAGGTGGGGATAACATTTGAAATCAAGTTTGAGTCAAGCAAAAAATAATCGATTCTAGAGAAAGATTTGTGTCTGTGAGAAAAAAGAATAATCCCTGTGTGGTGTACTCAAGCCTCCATATATCAACTAGATATACTAGATAGACTGGATAACATTAGATTATTCAAGGTTATGGAGGCAGCAGAAGGCACCAGGTTTGTTTGGGATGATCTATCCATAAAATTGTCAAGCACAGAATTGAAGTCACCACTTATGATCACATGTGTATCTGAGAGACTGGGCAGTAAATTGAAGACCTTACGGAAAAAATCTGGGTCATCAGAGTTGGGGTTAAACACAATCTTTCAATATCATAACCCCCCAACAGGGGGGCAACAGCGCCACCTAGAATCCCACATTCTGGGCCAAAAGTCCAAGTTCAGATGTCCATATTTCACACCAGGAACTGTTAAGGAAGAATTTGAGTGGCACTGTGTAGATCTGAATAGTCAAGGGATATGGTTTCAATACAATTTATTTAGACTATACAATTACATATGATTAAACAAAGCTTTGCTGATCGTTCGTAAGAGTGATAGAGAACTATCACACATGCAATGCCTTATTTAAACTTTAGATCAAATGGCATTCTATAAGGTCAATCAATCAATGTAGCAAACTCTGTGATTGGCTAACTCAACTTGGTGACAGCTTGAAACAATACATCTCCAGTGTGTCCCAAAGTTCTTTGATGTCACAGCTCTCTCCAGAGCAGTAGATAATAAAGCCACAGGGGTTGACCAATCAAATGGTCAACTGTCCTTTGTGTGACCATCTTCAAACAATACTTTCAATTAACACAAATAATGAAACAGGACACAGTCCTTCTAGCCAAAGTTCAGAGCAACTGTCTCATTGACCCCTTACAGTAACCAGAGGACAGAAGGCCATATAAGATGCTTCACCCATCCCCCAGGGCAAGCTGCCCACAGAGCCATCAGCACCTCACATTCCTTTGAACTCTACTTAATTATCTTCCCTTCCTGTCTCTTACCAATGAACATAGAAGATTATAGATTTCATACACATACATCTATGCATATGACCAAAATTGAACAAACAGAAGAGAAAGTAGAGCATCCAGACTGGCATTGTTTTACTCTCCGGATCAATACCTTTCCAATTATGTATTTGGTGTAGTCGTATGACAACATTTACATTTTTACCCTGCTGGACTAGACCATATGCACATTTAACAGACAAAAGAAAAGGTCAAATGCATAAAATTTGATTTTGTGTACATAGTGGCTAAATTCTTTAAATACACTTTTTTTTTTTACTTACTTTTATTGTTAAGGATTCAACCTGGGACTAAATACAACTCCCTGTCTGGGATTTTGTATTTAGACCAATATTGATACTCTTCACATAATGTCGGAACCACTTTCGAAGATGATGATGTGAAATATTGCTAAGTGAAGGTTACATATAAAGACAGTTAAATATTCACTTTTCGAGTATTGATAATTTATGGCTTGTATGTATATTTTAATTGATAACAAAGATGTTTAAAGTAACGAGTTTAAAAAGAAAACTGAATTTCCCAAATTGCGGCCAAAAAGTTTGAACGATAATAGGCACCAAATTTGTAGTTCCGTTTGTTCACTTTGGTTGTAGCGCAGATGATATTAAGTTATTAAATATGAAATTACTTTAAAAACTTGTATAAATCACACATGTTTATTGTCCCTAAATGTGAATTAATAATTGATGAGTTATACAGCCTACCTACCTGCTATAACTTTTATGATATCAAGGCAAGATGTCATCGTTCCGTACTCACACAAGAAGCGTTGTTGGAGTAGCCCGCTATTAGATACAGTGGACCTTCAATGACTAATGGATCCCCATCATGGTAAAAAATATTTTGTATTGCTAATAGGCCCTTACCTACATAAATTGTAAATTTCTTGCCAAAACAGAAGAATACTGAATGGAAATGAATTACTATTTAAAGTTGATAATAATAAATATTTACTTTTCAAACGTATTCCAAATAACACAAATAAATGAGGGTGATGGTTAGGTGGTGGAGGTGGAGCTGTAGAGAAAAAGTAGCTGAGGGGACCTAAATCAACATCTCTACAATTATTGTTGGTATCTATTCTTGGGTCTGTACCGATGAAGGGTCTGTCCACTCGCTGTCGGAGGCCTCGCTTTAGGTGTTCTTGGTTTTGTCCTTGTCATCTGTGCTTCTCTCTGACTATCTGGCTGCTGGCATCCAGGGCTTGTCTTCCAGAGGGCGCTCTAAAGGGGCCCCTCTCTCTCTCCCTGTCCTCAACACAAACACACATACACAGATAATCAAAACAAATGCATTATTTCACATACACATGGTCTCTCTTGTACACAAATACTTCTAATCACAATCCGACCATACTAGCTCTCGCTCACTCTCTCTCTCTCTGTCTCTCTCTCTCTCACACACACACACACACACACACACCTATACACTCTGCTTTCTGATGCTCTTGTTGAAGTGAGCATATGCAGGGGTGAGAGTCTTGTTGCACTGGGATGCATGCGCCTCCTGATGGTCCTTGGTTACCTTGCCCAACCTGCCAGGGTGGCTGGGTAATGGTGGATGGGTAGAGGGAGTTTACTTTATGTTAAACCAACACAGTCTGTTGGGTAATAGGAACAACAGTATCATTTGTAAGTGTAGTTTGTGCATAGAGTATTATTATGGTGAATTATTTAACATTGGGATACATTAAATTAAAAAACAAAACCATTATGGGAATGCAGTCCCAGCGAAGTGTTAGTGTCATTAAATAAAACTGTAGTTGTATATATAGTTTATTAGTTTACCTCCTGGATTCTGGGCATGGGTTAGTGGTAGGAGGCTGGGCCCAGCGCTGGATGTAGAGCATGAGGTTGGGACGAGCGCTGCATGCAGAGCAGGGGTTAGTGGAAGAAGGCTGGGACCAGTGCTGGATGCAAAGCAAGAGGTAGGGCTAGGAGGCTGGGACCAGTGCTGGATGCAGAGCAGGAGGTTGGGACCAGCGCTGGATGCAGAGCAGGGGTTAGTGGAAGAAAGCTGGGACCAGCGCTGGATAGAGAGCAGGAGGTTGGGACCAGTGCTGGATGCAGAGCAGGAGGTAGTAGAAGGAGGCTGGGACCAGTGCTGGATGCAGAGCAGGATGTAGGGCTAGGAGGTTGGGACCAGCACTGGATGCAGAGCAGGGGTTAGTGGAAGGAGGCTGGGACCAGCGCTGGATGCAGAGCAGCAGGTTGGGACCAGTGCGGGATGCAGAGCAGGGGTTGGTAGAAGGAGGCTGGGACCAGCACTGGATGCAGACCAGGGGTTAGTGGAAGGGGGCTGGGACCAGCGCTGGAAGCAGAACAGGGGTTAGTGGAAGGAGGCTGGGACCAGCGCTGGATGCAGAGCAGGAGGTTGGGACCAGTGCTGGATGCAGAACAGGGGTTAGTAGAAAGAGGCTGGGTTCAGTGCTGGATGCAGACCAGGGGTTAGTGGAAGGAGGCTGGGCCCAGCGCTGGATGCAGAGCAGGAGGTTGGGACCAGTGCTGGATGCAGAGCAGGGGTTATTGGAAGGAGGCTGGGACCAGCGCTGGAAGCAGAGCAGGGGTTAGTGGAAGGAGGCTGGGACCAGCGCTAGATGTAAAGCAGGAGGTAGGGCTAGGAGGCTGGGACCAGCGCTGGATGCAGAGCAGGAGGTTGGGAACAGTGCTGGATGCAGAGCAGGGGTTAGTGGAAGGATGCTGGGACCAGCGCTGGAATCAGAGCAGGGGTTAGTGGAAGGAGGCTGGGACCAGCGCTGGATGCAAAGCAGGAGGTAGGGCTAGGAGGCTGGGACCAGCGCTGGATGATATAACGAGGGTCCTACAACCGCGGTCCTGAAACTGCGGTGCTGAAACTGCGGTCCTGAATCTGCATCTCTCTGGCTCTCCAGCTCTGCAGGTTCATACTATTGAAAAACGTGGCATAGTCACGTAGATTCTTTTTCGTGAATGGGATCACAACATGAAACGGGCGATTGTAATCTACTGCCCTTCTGCTTATTTAAGGTCCAGGGTGGCTCATTATTAACACACATGGCTTAGCATATCATTAGACAAATCGAGTAATTACAACCTTGTAAACTACTGGTAGGACAGGAAGTGCCCTACAACTTGATTCAGATAGGTGATTGTTGTGTGATTTTCTGCAAATAAATCGACTGATTCATACTGTATCTGGTGTGATTCAACTGAATGGGTCGTTTTCCAGCTCTGCAGAAGCCTATTAACGACCATTCATTTGAACATGGGCGTCGCCGCAATGTAACTTGGGGGGGGTCACGTCCCCCACACTATAAAAAAAAAGTAGTTTGGACCCCCCCACATTTGCAATAAAAATATTAGTGCATGACTGGTCTACTAGTCCAGCGATCTTTCCATTGCTTCTCAATCAAATCTGTGTCACTTTATCAGTAGGGAGAATACCAGGGGTGGGCCAGATCATTTTTGCTGTGGGGGTGCTGGATCATTGATAGGGGGAGCTGCGCAATCATATATATATATATATATTATCAGGACCAGAGTGGGACCCATTTTCAGCCCGGGAGTGTAATGGCCAAAACCAGCCCATCCCCACCAGGATGCCTGACATACGGGCATATGTTGAACATTCGGGGCTTAACCCGAGTCAAGGTTTTTATGTGAACTGAAATCGGAATTTCACGTTAATGCGAGTGCGATATTTTTTTGCATTAAGTTCAGTGCAAAATCATTTAATTCATCTTAATGTAATATAAAGATTACGTTGGACTTATATTGCTATATTTTCCCAAAATTACAACTCAAATGTTTACCTGAACGATTCAGGGCTTTTGAGAAACCATATTTTTCCCACCCTTGCAGAAACCTAGATTTATTAAGTGACAGATCTTTCTCTTTTTAACCTGGCTTTTTCGGTTCCTCCTGGAATATTTTTCCCATCCATTTTATTATTTTTGCATCAGCTTAATCTTGCTAACTCCCTCTACAACAATAAATGATGGTTTAGGGTTGTCTCCATGAAAACAACATACACGCACTTATGTTTGAGAAAGAGAGCATGCATGATGTATGCGTCTAATCATGCGCTTATTTAGATTAAAAACCTAGTGTAGTCTATTAGCTTACTTATCAGACAATCACTTAAGAAACTTTCACACACTAACTTAAGAAACTTAACACATATTGTTTCATTCGATGTGTGAAAAAACAAAGAGAAAGCAGGTTATCTGCCGGCCAAATTTATGAGCGGGCAGAGCGCCCCACCGGGAATTCTCCCAATTCTCTCGATGGCCACTCCGGGCCTGAGTACTATTACTAAATGAGCAATATTTTCGGGCATGCTATCGGGGTGCTTTGGTCTTTCTTCGTAAGTCAGAGTTGTCCAAGTTTTCCCTTCAGTGGCTAAAGCACCCTTATGAGACATTCTCTGACATACCATTAGTTAAGTCACAAAGATCCTTCTGCAAACATTAAGATTATAGCTAGTTAGATAAGCAAGCTTTTTACCTACATCTAGCACTAGGCAATACCATACTTTATTTACCCATTACAAGTGGAACAGCATTTGTTGATTTCTTAATCTGGGTCTGAAATATGTTGTGCTTTTGGTCGTGTTCAGACCTAGGCCCCAATACGAGTAGCCTGGCTGCCACCCCAACTTCTCCCCGCCCACAATAAAAATTTGGTTGGGAAGTTGGGTCTGGAGGGTCTCGTATTGTAGCCTGACGTTGTCATACTCATAATTCTAGTCAGAATATGAGTCTGAGAACTCTCCGTTGGGCTTTGACTACGAGGCGTGTTTCAAACGAGCCTGGAAAACAAATGCCTCTTCGCTCAATTGGATAGATATACAACCAATCAGAGCAACAGAGTATGTTAAGCGCCGCATAGTTGTTGTCAACAGAACTAAACTGAGAGGCAGCTAAATCTTTACCGACTAAACTGCAAGCAGACTTTAAGTATGCTTGAAGAATGAATACAAACGATTTTTGCCGGTGTTGTAAAATTAATTTAAGGGTAGGGGGAGTACTTGTTCACACGGTCAACCTTTTTGAGCGAAACAATAAAGGGCAATGCATACGAACAAGTTCTCCGTTTAGGATTACAACTCCACAAAAGAAAAGGAGAAACCACAATGGCCACTGGGTTTTCATTGTGTCCCATCTTCTTCGCAACCATCGGGGCCAGCTGATAAATTAAACTTTTACCGAATCCCGTAGGAAGGACGGCAAAAACATATTTTCCATCGACAAATGCCTTGATTGCGTCTCTGTTCCTCTTTCAAAATTAATGTGCTGTCGATGTCTTCTAAAACAGGCTCGATGGCAGAATCATAACATCCCAGATCTCCAGCGGTAGCCATGTTTGTTCAAAACTAATTTAGCTTAAGCGCTCTTTTGTGTCTTGGGTGATTACGTTACTGTTGATCATCTGTCCATCATCGTATAAAGCCCGCCCTGGCAATTTCATTGGTTCGCCCAGATTCTGGTTTTCTGTAGTTGGTCCCCAATACGAGACCCTCCAGACCCAACTTCCCGACCAAATTTTTTTGGGGCGGGGAGAAGTTGGGCTGGCAGCCAGGCTACTCGTATTGGGGAACAACTACAGAAAACCAGAATCTGGGCGTACCATTGAAATTGCCAGGGTGGGCTTTATACGATGATGGACAGATGATCAACAGTAACGTAATCAACAACGTCACAAAAGAGCGCTTGGGTTGAATTCGTTTTCAACAAACAACATATTACGTTGCTCTGATTGGTTGTAAGTCTATCCAATTGAGCGAAGAAGCATTTGTTTTACGAGTTCGGTTGAAACACGCCCCGTAGTCACAGCCCAACGGAGAGTTTTCAGACTCACATTCTGACTAGAATTATGAGTATGACAACGTCAGGCTACAATACGAGACCCTCCAGACCCAACTTCCCGACCAATTTATTTTGTGGGCGGGGAGAAGTTGGGCTGGCAGCCAGGCTAACCGTGACCTAATCAATGACTGAAAAAAAAAAAAAAAAAAAATGTATTTCAGAATTGTCTCCCAAATTAAACAAGGTTGCTAAACTTGTAATTTTGGCAATTGAATGTTACTCTGTAACACAGTGGCGATTTTAGACCCTTTTTACTTCATCTCAGCACACCTAGAAATAATAATATTTATTTTATTTTATATATATATATCGTTTTTTATTTTATATATATATTGTTTATTGTCATTTGATGCTGGTAGTTCATGAAGAAAGGGACATCCTTAGTTTTTTTATTCTTTCAATATTTTGCATAATAATTGCATAAATGTATTAACTAAACTTAAATGCACCAGAATGCGGGAAATTGTATCTACATGAAATTCTGGGGGAGAAACCCCCAGACCGCCCGGCAAAATGCCCCCCCAACTCTCAAAATCCTGCTTACGCCCATGCATTTGAATCAGGTGTGTTGGAGCAGGGAAACATGTAAAACATGTAAAACATTTAGCGGATGTAAAAACAACCGCTAAATGTCGGCCCACAACACTTGGACCTCTTCTTTCCATGGTCAAAACAATGATAATACAGGGTCTGATTCAGTTTTCAGCTGTTATGGCAGCCACGAAGTTGGCTGGGCATCTCTATTAGCCTTAAATTAGTACCAGAGCCCTATTTTAGTACCGTTATAAAGCGGAAATGAGAATACGCGGATGGCCTATCGTGACTTCCGGAAGAGAGCAAATTCTAGACGGTTTAGCTGTCAGTGGATCCGGGACCCACTGGCAAGAACAGAGCCAGAGGTAAAAGCAGTAGATTGAAGTTAATCCACCATTTAGAGCAGGGGTGTCAAACATACGGCCCGCGGGCCGGAACCGGCCCCCAAGGAGGTTCGATCAGGCCCGCAGGATAATTTGAAAGTGGAAAAAATGCATAAAAGACATGGAATTAATATTTTTAAATCGCTGTAATTCATGGATTATCCGCTAAGGGGCGCACTCTTTCCATCAGAGTAGAAGACAAGCCGCATCACTGAGACAGACTGAAAACAGCAGACGGTATCAATTAATACCTTGGTCTCTACTAGGGATGGGCGAACGATGCCTTGTGAAGCTTTGGTGGTTTCTTCCGGATTGTGCCGGCCCAAAGAGCCGAACTATCGGCGCTTTGAAAATGAACAGCGTCATCTAGCAGCCGTTTAAACTGGCTGAATGAGGCGTAGTGGTTGTCTCCGACGGTAGACTACCCTACGTTATTCAATATTTAATTAAGGCTACATGTGTTCATTTTGATCTGATATTAGTGCTCACACATTAAAATGTTGTGATACATCCGTAGGCCTTTAGAATTATGTCATTTTCTCACAGTAAAAGTTAAAGAATATCGTACGAGATTCACTGGACTGGGGCGCGAACTTGGGATCCCAGATTCGCATTAACAATATGTAACCGTACAACGCTTTAACCAACTACACCACCGAAGAGATCATTACTTGTTAAAGCGGTTGGACGGACTTTATACGATATGGTCTTTATATCAATTAAACTAGATAACACAGAAGAAAGACATGATATTTTGGTTATTTATAGCAGAGTATGGTATAATTTTAATGGTCCGGCCCACTTGACATCTCCCTAGGCCGTATGTGGCCCACGATGCGAAATGAGTTTGACACCCCTGATTTAGAGGCTTTAACCCACCGCCTGATTTTTTATGGATGATAGATGTATTTTGTTGCAGCAATTACACCGTGGATAAATGAAAGTAAATAAATGCAAACAAATTAATACGTATAAATACATAGCCTTTATATATTTTATGTCATTTAATTTGTAATTTATAAATGTTATGTCAATTAAGCCTTAAATTATGTAATTGGTCGTTTATTTAAGCATTGTATTTTGTAATTATATCTATTCATGTATTTAAGCATTGAATTATTTATGTATATATTAATAGGGTTTCAAATAGAAATGTGTTAATAATAGGTTAATAAGTTTCAATGCATTTTTATGATAATCGTATGTCAATCAATTTACATTGTATTATCAGTGCTAAAAGTTAGTACTTGATCTTATTCAAGTGTCAACCAGACCTTTGCATAACCCCCCAGTGGGCCTTGGTCAATTTGTACCCTTTAATACCTCCTGACAGCTGGTCTGAGTGGTATGGGAGAATTATGGATGTGCACTCAAATATCTCTTGAAGAATGTTTGTAGGACTGTGTTGAGTTTGACACACAGAATTGAGGTCGTTCTGAAGGCAAAGGGTGTTCCAACCCAGGACTAACAAAATGTACCATATAATGACTGGTGGACAGTACACATGAATTTTCATGTGAACAGTAAGATTCATACCAGTACAGCACCACAGAAACAAATAGTTCTTTATTGGGCATTGAATTAATGAATACAAAAACAGGTGGTTTAATACCTTGTGACCACAACATATTTACAGGCATATATCTACAGAATAAAGTCAGAATGAATGTTTCCATAGAGATGGATGGAGGGATAGAACAGTATCTATACTACTGATGCAGTATGAAGTTAACCTGCCTATTGTTCTGCAGTGGTGGTAACAGGTGCTCAGAAAAGGCCAGGAGAAACAGACACCCACACAGTCGTGAGAGCTGGAGGCGAGAATTAAGTATTTAAAATGGTAGTAAGAGGCAGTCATATGACCATGTGTGGAAATTAATCTCTCACATGCTTTTCATAGCAGACACATCAAACATACAAAAACCTAAAGAAATGCCACTAACATTCATCTTGAGAAAAGACTGTACCCCTGCCCCCACCAATCAGAACCCCCTTTTGCTCTCTGTTGTAGTTTTCCTAAGACGCTTCCTCGTCGATCTTGGGAGCCAGGTAGTATTTGACGTGGCCCATGTCAGCAATCTTGTACTCCACCACTGAAAGAAGAGAGGACAGGTTAGACAGGCAGGGAGTGAGGGGCTAGAGACAGGAGAAGAGGCTCTGAAAGAGTACAGACCTAGAGGGATGTCTGCAGACATGCTGAGGATGACAGTCTTGGACAGAGGCGTGGCCTTGGTGAAGAAGTTCAGGTAGTTGAGAGCGAAGATAAGCTGGACCGGCTCATTCATCTCAATGCTGACCTGAGGGAAGACATAGATAACAGCGAAGACGAGATTACCTACAAGTTCTGCATTAACATTCTCACCCTCCACCAGAGCTGATGAAACATGAAGCTGGTACAATGAAGGCATTGTGTGCGTTTGTGTATGTGTAATACATACAGCCTCCTCCTCCTTGTCCACGTTGCTGGTCTGGGACAACTTAACGTTGCCCGTTCCCAGTTCTCCGGTGGCGGAGAACTTTACTCCGTCTTTGGCGCAGGAGATCATGACCGCGTCCCCAATCTGGGACAGGTCGCGGCATATACGAGCAAACTCCCCCGATGGCATTTTCACAACACAGCTGTACTCCTGTTCCTGAGGGGAGGGTTAGCATAGTACAGGACTGGACTTTCGGTGAAGCTCTAAAGTAGTGAACCTGGAATCTAAAACAGTGTTATAGCATATTTAACTAATTCAGGTTGAACTGTGACTTACTGGGATCCCCAGCTGCTCCACATCAAGGTCCATCAACTTCATCTCATAGTCTGAGACCTTCTCTTGGTCTGGGAGAGAGGTGCATTGAACATGATAAACCACTGTTGGTAGAGAGAGTATGCAGCTCCAAAGCTTAAGTTAGTGTGTGTGGACTTACTGAGTGTCTCAAACACAAGGGCCAGTGTGTCTGCGTTGTCTTCTGCTCTCAGGGTGATTGTGTCTTCATTCCCAGCACACTTCAGGATCTTTGACATGCTGGGGAAAAACAGACAACACTCCAGAAACAGCACAGGAAAAGACTGTATATTTGCAATGGTAAATAATTTGCAATAGTAAAAAATATTGTTAACCAATACTAGTCAATCTGATTGTGAACCAAGATAAAAGTATAATTCTCTATTTACATCAATTGTTATTTTTCCTACAAACCATGTTCAGATAGTCTTAACATGAAATGCTGGCTAATTAACAGTAAGAAGGAAAACCATCTACAAAAACGTGATCTCACCCATCTATGGGAAACTAGGGTGTTTCAATGTTAGTGTAAGAGTCTTGGCTCAATATCGTATCCCAACATTCAGACTCAGTGAATAATTCCCGCCAACTACAAACAGGGCGGTAAATTTGGCGCTCAAAGTACGTCACGTGAATGCAGGACTTACTGTTATTCCTGCCCACAAGTAACAACGTGTATAGCCCTTTATTATAAATTAAAAATTCAACACTTAACTATAATCATTTAAGATATGACCACATACATCCACTAAGGAGTAACTATTTTGGAAAATGCTCATGTACAGAAAGCTTCAGACGGCTCCAATTCTGGGACATATCCGGACATCTCGTACATAGAAAGGCAATAGAGTGGCGAAAACTCACACACATTTCAATGTGTCAACTATCCACAAAGATTTGATTATTGCCAGGTTTATCAAACAAATAACTGCAGCTAACGCTACGATTTAACACTTGGTCTGCCATCATGGCTAGTTAGGTACCTGGTCAGATTGACTCCCATGGCGAGGTTTCTGTCGCAGCGATATGAGTCAAAGCCATCGCTGCGAAGGGTGAGCTGGACGAGGGAAACGTGAGATGAGTCCATGCTCTGGAGCGAGATGCCGGACGAGCTGACGTCCCAACACGCCTCTGTGATTAAATCTTTCAGAGCCTCCAATACCTTCTTCAGGATAGAGCCCTGGACTAAACGAGCCTCAAACATGGTGATATGAGTTGTGTCGGTTCTAGAAGTTAATTGTAAAAAAGGCTAGAATGTCCTCACAATACGCGTCGCTTGTCTGTAGTTTGGTAGCTGGCTGGTACAAAAACCCTCTCCTAGTGAGTCAGCAAAGTGTGAAGGAAGTACTCCAATTTGGCAGAAATCGGACAGAATATCCTTCCTGTTCTGTTGAGGTTTGGACAGAATACTGAAAGCGCGCGCTCACGTGTTGCTTTAACGCCTTTACGTCTGTCGTCATATCCGCTTGCTAACGTACTCCTCCCAACATTCCAAATTAGACTTTACTGTTCCGTCTTGGCTCACATTTCATAAGTGGTCGAAATCTTAGACCGAAATCTTAGACCTACCAACATTTGTATATTGTTTGTATCTTATGAAAGACGTTTGTTCTTTAACTTTGTATAAGTTATTTGCAATAAATATATAAATATATACATATAGATAATTATTTTTCTTCAAAATGGAGGTGATGAAAGAGGATGAAATGATGCAAAATGAAAAATAGTATTAAATAATCAAGTGATTAAAATAATTTAAAAGCGATTTTATAAAAACTGTTGTGAAATGAAAACCTATGAAAACAAAGCCACGTCATTTCAAACTTTTTAATTTCACATCCATTTTAAACCCTATTACTATATTTTTCCATCAACATGCATTTCTATCACCTTTATTTCATCAAATAATTTGTGTTACTTCCTGATGGACAGGATGGACGGCAGCTCCGCCAACTGCAGACCTCTCTACTCAGGCCCCTCAGACCCAATTATCTATTTGTAAACATTGGGGATGCGTGCGCTTTATGGTTGCAGAAAACCACGCAGAGAGAAAGACAGTTAACCGACTCAATATATTACAGCCTACTTTATTCCGAATAGTTTAGTTTTAAAATGTACGCATACTACAACAGCTTTTCACCCAGTGCAACCCAGTGGCACTCCTATGCAACTAAATTAACCTAAGTAAATGGGATAAATCTCACACACCCACATGCTTTGCCCTGTCAATGGTCAAACGACAAAATGAAATGGCATAGCCTTCAGTGGCCAAAAATACAAAATTATCTGATCGACACTCCAAGTGTTTATACCTGGGATAAGTTAAAAGCTTACAAGTCTCTTGGTGCGTACAACTTGTCATGTGTGGTCATGGAAAAAAAACTAACGAAAAAGCTACTTGAGAATTTGAAGGTTATACTGTCAAACTGACTGAAGAACGAAATAACGACGTGAAATAATGAACATAGTGTGGCTCATTGGCTAGTCAATTCCCATGATGCATGGTGGTAAATAGTGTAAAAAATGGCTGATAAGTTTGCCTTTTGTTCGAAATACAAATGTAAATTCATGAATTTCGTTTTTTAAATGTGTCTGCTTAGAATGTTGCTTAGTGCTTTGTTGCGTGGTAATTGTCATTGTTGTGCTGGTTTACCAATGTAATCATGAGTTAAATGACTGTTACGTTTCATCAGAAGAGCTGGATTCTTAAAGAGTAGATGTTAATGCAGTAAGTAGCTTCTTTCAGAAATCTGCAGTGTGACTTTTTGAGGGCCCCCGTTCCCGCCATGTGACGCAAGATCTGAGGTGTCTGAGGGGCCCCTAAACATTTTTATTTATTAGTAAGTCAGAGTAAAATGATATTAATTAAGTTTACTTCTTGAGGTTCCTACATTAATTGAAAGTACACTTGAAAGTATTGCAAAGTATACTTTGAGGCTCTTTAGGAAGTATACTTAATGAACTGAAAGTGAACACAGTAACACAGGTTACTTTAGAGTATTCCAAGGTATGCTTTTAAGTACTTTAGGAAGTATACTTTATGAACTGAAAGTGCACTACACAGGTTACTTTAGAGTATTCCAAAGTATACTTTGAAGTACTTTAAGAAGTATACTTGATGAACTGAAAGTGCACTACACAGGCTACTTTACAGTATTCAAAAGTAAACCTTAAAATACACTGTAAGTGTACTTTAAAGTGTACTAAATGACCTAAAAAGTGGGCCAATTCAGTTTACTTAGTACAAACATAGTATATAAATAAGTACACTGCTAGTATACTTTAAGTAACATGATAATAGTATACTTATATACTACAACAGTACGTGGGAAGATCCCAATCAAACACGTTAAATCTGGAGCAGACGCCATGTTGTCAGAGCAATCAGCTGCACTTGCACTGGTGACGTCACTACATCTCCATGGCAACATATCAACAACTGAACAGAACAACTCTCTGGTTGGTTAATAACTACTAACTAACCGAGAGTGAGGTCATGCCGGGAAATATCAAACTGAGGAGGTCGATACGGCAAAGCCTCAGTTTGATATTTCCCGGCATGACCGAACGGTCGAGGTTAGTAAGTAGTTGTTCTACAAATCTAATCAGCATCATCTGGATAGTAAAACTCAGCAGCCGACTCGTTGATATCGCTCATTTTGAAGCTGGCGTCAGGGGGCAATACGGATCCGTATAGACCGGCAAGGAGGGCAATACGCGGCTGGCATGACTACCCATTAGCCAATCAGAACGCTCGTACCGTTGTTGCCATATAATAAAAACGTTTATTGACCTCTGCGAACATTCGGGAGGTCAATAAACGGATTTATTGACTTTTGAGAACGCCTTTGGACCAATAGGAACAGCGTTTTAGTCTAGTAAGCAATTATTACACTAGTATATAAGAAACTAAAATATAATATAATAAACCTCCTAATGTACAAAATAATATATAATATGGTATATTAAACCTCTAATACACATATTAAACTTACAAACCTACTAACCTAGGGCAAGTGGGGTACAGTTAGTGCAATATTGCTGATGCAACCAGTAGCTGAAAGTGCAACCAGTAGCTGAGTACAACCAGTGGCTGAAAGTGACAGTGTGTAAAGTGGCTAGTGAGAAGTGTCGACAGTGTATCAATGTCCATATCAATGTTCTTCAAAAACCAGATGGCCCTTGGAAAGAAACTGTAGTCCAGTCTTTGTGTACCGAATGCTTCGGTATTGCCTGCCAGAAGGTAACCGCAGACGCGTCTGCTAAATGACTAAATGTAACCTAGTTGAAGACTGAAGGATGGGTGGTAACAGTCTCTTCCTGCCAACTTTCCTGAGGTATCGTGTGTGGTAGGTGTCCTGTAGGGCTGGGAGCTTCCTGCCAATGATGAACTCAGCAGACCTGACCACACTATGTAGGGCCTTGCGGTCCCTTTCCGTGCAGCTCCCATACCACACTGTGATGCAACCAGTCAGTATGCTCTGTAGACCAACCTATGGGCAATGGTGGGCCATTTGTGGTGTGGTAGTAACTCATGGCCTATACTTTCAATGTTTCAGAACTTGGACAACTTTTTACCATTGCATACAAAATTGGAAATGCAATAACACCAAGATCCAAAAAGGCCTTCTGTAAAAACCAAGGAGTGGTCAGCCCACCCTTTAAAAAAAACCTTGGATGTGTGTGCGTCTCCCTAAGCTTGCATGTGTGTCAGGGGCCAGGATGTGTCTGTGAGAATTTGGAGTGCGCACACTGTGGAGCAAGGGAGACAATTAGAAGAAGCCCTAGCAATCAGCCAAGCAATCATATTTCAAATACTCACAATAAATCTACTTTTCATCTTACATTCAACTGTTTCCCAGATTTGTGTACTAAACATTGTCAAGTCTTCCATTGAACTTGTGATTCAATCGGAGTATCGATTAATGTATTGTGGATGTATAAAGCAAATTTTAGTGTTAGCAAAAACATATTTCCCTTTAATTAAATAATTTTGAAGATTTGAAGTTGCCCTTGCACATGGTAACATTTTGGAGGGTCTACCTTGTGTGTGGAACATATCAAGTCCCTAAGTCATTGTGGCACTTATTTATGAACACATGCAATATGTGCCACAAGTGCAAATTCACCATTATGTAAATAATTTGGCCATTTTGTAATATATTCCTTATTTCTTCTCACCAGTTCCATCAGTTTCGTATTTCAAGTCAATCGGAGCTACGGTTCATGAGGAGATTTGTGTAGGTTTGGACAAATCTTTATTGTACAGACAAATCCAATATGGCAGCCGTTATTGGTTCTCATGAGAAATAAGGCATGCTTACTAAATTTCAGAATTTTGGGACATATGGGCTGGAAATGGCATCACTTTGAAAATTGACAAATTGTGGCGTGGCCTGTAGCGCCACCTATTGTCTCACGTGGACCATGTTGGGTATGGTAGTTACTGCGCTGCAGTTTCAACATGCCAAATTTCTCAACTTTTTACATTACTGGTCTAGGGCAGCCATCGACTCCCATGGTACTTCCTCCTCCTACCGGAGGAACTCTAAATATATATGAGAAAACAGTGTGTGCCGACGCAAGCACACCCAATTACAAGAAGAAGAAAAGGTAGAAACACAGTAGCTTTGCTGCTTGGCCACCAATAAAATGAGGCAAGACTTTTTACTTGAAGGAACATACCAATTATTTTATTGGAGTGTTTGATATTTTCTTGCACACAATCATAAAATGCACTGCCACACTCCAGTTTGAAACTAGCACACATAGAAAATGGATGGAATAAATACTCTGTGCTGGTCTCTTCCCTGAGTACAGTGAAAACACATGTTAGGAACTGCTGGGCTGAGTCGGACGGATGGAACTTGCAAGGTTATAGAAGAATTCATGAAAGAAGACAAGTATTCTGGAATGTTTTCAAATCCACTATTGTGTTCTGTGCATTGTATAAGCAATTGGCACCTTTTACACGTGGACGGTCACTTATCAAGAAACATTCTACTGATTCTGTTTCTATATTAGGAGATGCTGACAGGATGGTGTGTTGTTAGGCACTGGGCAGGATGTAGTTTGTGGCCATGGCGAGAATGGGGGCACCAGTAGGAACTCCAGGGAACGGACCGCTGGAGCCAGCGATGTCAATGTGGGAGTAGGGTAGAGGCTGGTCTGAGTCCTGCCCATACTGAGATAGAGAGTGACAGTTTCTCATATGAACTACAATCAATAATAACAACATCATCAAGCAACATGTGTGTGTACCTTGTCTAGGCCAGAGGCCATGATGAGGAAAGCCGCAGGGGTCTGGTGACCTCGGGGGGTTGCAGAGGAAGGTAGGTTGTTGCTCTGCAGGATCTCCTCGTACTCAGACTTGCCCTTGTGAAACTCATAGTCCTCACGTCTGATACTGGACACCTCAAACACGTCCCCCAGCACCTCCCCAGCTACATTACCACCAGGGACACAACACCATCGATATATAAGTGTACACCTCGAACACTTCCCCCAGCACTACCACCAGGGACACATCAGTAGCTTACCTTTTTGCCACTGCAGAGCATTCCCAGAGCGATGGGCAGGCCCATTATCCATGATGATCTGTAGGGAACAGCCTCTCATCACTGTCTGTGTGTATATGGCAGACTAAGTGTGTGTGTGTGTGTGTGTATATGTTTAGCAAACATTGTAAAGCCGCATTTCCACTACAAAAACGTAACCCTGGAACTCAAAGCAAAAACTAAGTTCCTACTACGGGGGTAGTACTTTCCAAAATACAGGAACCTTTAGGGTGGGGCTTGCAGTGTCAAACATTTCAGATTAGTTGAGTACTCTTGGCAGCATTCTAGTATTCCAACCATCTTGTCATTTCTGAGGCAGCAAATAAGTACAATAATAATCTGTTCATGATGCATCTGGATCCTTCTTGCTGCAAGCACACACACATTAAAACATGGAGAACAAATTAACATACAATAGCTGGACCGATGAAGTTGACCAAAGTCCAAACATTTATGCTTGTAGCAGGAGGAAATTATCTGGGTAGCCTGTCTGTTCCACTTCAATCTAATTCAAATTGCTCTGTTTTAGTAGTCTAACATGCACCTTAATATTTTTCTCCCATAGATATACATGGAATTTATTCTCCAAAATATGTAACAAAGCACACTAATCAGCGTATCAGGACTTTAGTTCATGTTCAGTTTCTAGTTTCAAATTACGGGACGAGCCCGCAGCAACTGGAATCAGCGACCGGTAGGGCTGGGCGGTATGGCCTAGCTGCCTTCTCGATCCCCTCCCTGCCAAACTTTGTAGGGAACTTCTCCATATTATTGGACCGCCCATGCTTAGTATTATTAATGAATCTCTTGTAACTGGACAAGTCCCTGACGATTTCAAACAAGCTATTATCAAGCCCCTTCTTAAAAAACCAAACCTGGATCCAGGTTGTCTTAGCAATTACAGGCCCATTTCAAATTTGCCATCTCTCTCCAAAATTTTGGAAAAAGCTGTGGCAAAACAGCTCACTGAGCACCTCTCCTCAAATCAGCTCTATGAACCTCTCCAGTCTGGATTTCGTCTTCACCACAGCACTGAAACTGCATTAGCCAAGGTAGTCAATGATCTATTATTAGCCTCTGACGCGGGCTTTAGCTCTGTCCTTGTTCTTCTAGACCTAAGTGCAGCTTTTGACACTGTAGATCATGAGATTCTCCTGGAACGTATGGAGAACTATGTTGGGATTTCTGGTACTTCACTTCAGTGGTTCAGATCGTATCTATCTGATAGATCACAATATGTCCACTATGATGGTTGCTCATCCAGGAGCTCCATTGTAAAATACGGAGTACCACAGGGTTCAGTTTTAGGCCCTCTGTTATTTTCACTCTATATGTTGCCTTTAGGAAACATAATTAGAAGTTTTGGGGTAGATTTTCACTGCTATGCAGATGATACTCAGCTATACATGTCTATAAAGCCGGGAGAATTTCCACATGCTATGGAAACCTGTGTTTCCGGGTTGAAAACTTGGATGACTGCAAATTTCCTTCTTCTTAATTCGGATAAAACCGAGGTTCAAATTTTTGGTCCGAAAAAACACCGAAATAATTTATCCCATCTAACCTTAGACTTAGACGGCGTCAAAGTATCTCAAAGCCAGCTGGTAAAAAATCTGGGAGTCACAATGGACCCAGACCTTTCATTTGAGTACCATATTAAGCAAATCACCAGAACAGCATTTTTCCATCTACGTAATATTGCCAAAATACGAAAATTCCTCTCAAAGGATGATGCTGAAAAACTAATACATGCTTTTGTTACGTCCCGATTGGACTACTGCAATGTGTTGTTCTCTGGCCTCCCAATTACCTACCTAAAAAACTTACAGCGGGTGCAAAATGCTGCTGCTAGACTATTGACTAAAACTAGAAAGTTTGATCATATAACATCGACTCTTATCTCTTTACACTGGCTCCCTATCCAAGCCAGAGCTGATTTCAAAGTTCTACTACTAACTTACAAATCTCTGCATGGATTGGCACCACTGTACCTCTCCGGTCTCCTTGCACCCTATTGCCCCGCAAGGTCTCTAAGATCTCAAAATGCCGGCTATCTGGTAATACCCAAAGTTAAGAAAAAAACTGCTGGAGGTAGGGCGTTCTCATATAGAGCACCTCTTCTTTGGAACAAATTACCCATCTCAATTAAGGAAGCTGATACTGTCTCGACATTTAAAACTAGATTAAAAACGTTCTTGTTTAGTCAATTCTATGATTGTTAAAGGGAAGTATGTGTGTACTTTCTATGTAAACCTGGGATGTGTGCTTGCCTATGTGTGTATCACATGTAACTTTTAAATTTTAATTATAGCTTATGTTCACATTGCCCAGCTAGATGTTACAAATAAAGTAAACCTGTTACTGTATATTGTTAGTATTATTATTATTATAGTTCCGTTGCTGTATATTGTTACTGTTATAGTTTTTATTACTAGTTGGAGACAACGGGGGACTGGCTGTTTTCATCCTTATTCGTATAAGTATAACCTACTTTAGAGTTCTTTCCCCTGGAACAGATTTCATGTTCCAACTGAGGGGGGCTGTCGTTGTTTTGGTGTGTGGGGCTGCATCAAATACCCTTTTTGCTCTGTTAAATTGCTGCACTAGTCCACACTTGACCGGTGGGGATCTCATTCTATTTTGACTGTAACTGTTAGCTGCTCCTGGCATTCTCTAATCCCTGCTCTCCTCTCTGTCCCCCCCCCACACATTCCCTGTGGTGTGGGGGGTTTGAGCTGTCAGGACCTGCTTGGTCGTCGGTCTGCCAACGCTGAACCAGGTCGTCACCCGGAATCCAGTCTCCATGACGGCCAACAGCGAGTTTCCCGGTCCCATCCAACGTCTATAAAGCCGAACAATGGATTTTGGTGTTTCAAAACCCATTGACACTGTATGACTATGTTTAGCTTGTGTTCTGCTCCTCTCTCTTACCAACCGTCTCTGGAGGAGGGGATCCCTCTCTGAATTGCTCCTCCCAAGGTTTCTTCCATTTTTTCTCCCGGTGGGAGTTTTTCTGGGAGTTTTTCCTTGTCTTCCTTGAGGGTTTAGGTTGGTTGAGGGGCAGTTCTATGGGCGCATGTGAAGCCCTCTGTGACATGCTTGCGTGTAAAAAGGGCTATACAAATAAATTTGATTTGATTTTGATTTGATTTGATGGCCTAAAATGTTTATCACGGTATAATTCGTAAGCACTGACAGTATCGGTATTTATCAAGATATATTAGTTATTCTTAAAATGTCATAACAATGCAATCCGCACTGCAGGGGCTAATCTACCGCACTCTTACAGATTTGGATTGGGTAACTCCGGTGTGTCACTGTCTCAAGAGTTGAATTTTCCAAATTTTGCAGCGTTTAATTGCCACGGAAAATCGACGGAAAAAGCCTACGTTTATGGGATCGTAGGTCGTTTATGAGTTAGCTCTAGCTATAAACAATTAGGCTATTACATGACTGAATACTCGATTCTGTTGGCCTACAATAAACATACATTTCACAATTCTAACCAACTTGGCATTGGATTTGTCTCTTTGTAAAGAGATTGCTAATGTTTCTACCTTTGGCTAGCACAATTCGACGACACAATTTACAGAGTAGGCTACTGTTTGTTGGTCGATGTCGGATAACTTAAAACCAAATCATTTTCTAACGACAGAGGCTCGTGATTTTTATATGCAAATGACACATTTCTGAGAGTGACTTAAAGGCCATATTGCAGGTTAAACATCACTGTTGATAAATGGGTACATGAAGCGCTCAAGAAATGTATATCATTTTTGGTGTTAGCATTAGCATATTAGCGCAATTTGGTGATGACGTCACTTTGGGGAGACGTGGAGGAGACTAGGCATGGATATCCATAGACAATATAAAATATAGATATCTATGGAGACTAGCCGCAGATTAGTACTAGAACTATGGCGAATGACTGCAACTCACCAGGACGCTTCACCAACTCCACTCAATCTCCTCGGACCATCTAACTACATAAAACATTTACATAATTTCTACAGAATTTAACACTTTCTGTTATGTACGCTATTGAAGCTTTGTCCCAAGATCTCTACAGACCATGCAGCTAATTTAATGCTCAACACTTGAACACAGGGGCTTATTACTTGAAAGAGGAACTAGGGGTGGTACAATTTCTGCGGGAAATTGTAGGGCATGCGTCAGTTGCAGATGGGTCCGTTTATTATGAAACAAGCCGGACCCCTTTTGAAACCAGCTATTCTAACAAAGTTGTCACCAGCAGTATTTTTCAGATGGAATCGCAATTCAAACAGTACCATCTGCTAACTGAAAATATGCCCCCAAACGCGTAAATAAGCTTGATATTTAGTTCGGGGGAAATGGCTAATTCAAAAGAAGTTTGCTGGAAGCGATCATTGGCCGGGTTTCCCAGATTCGTTAAGAAGCGCTTAACGCTAAGATCTTCTTAAGAACGTTCTAAGAGCGTTCTAGCGGGAAACCCAGCCATTGTCAGAAAAAAAGCCGACCATTTGGTCTCAGTCTAGAGCCCTGCATGGAGAAGCTGCATGAAGAAGCTATGAGCCAGCTAGCCTAACTGATGTTGCTAGCCAAACTTCACTGAACGTGCCGGTGTTATGTCCCTACTGGTTTCCGAGCTAACTGGTTTCCCAGCGGTGCATGCACCTATCAGTCTGCCTCTATCACCAGATTCGTCACAAATTCACAAACATAATACTGGCGTTTTTCAAGTCAGATCTCATATTTGCTGTGGCGAATATTAAAGTATAGGCTATGTGCGCACTACGTTACCATTCACGACAAAATAAATGGAAACAAAATAAAACATTTGCAGGCTCGCATAAAGTGGGATTCGATTGCACTAGAGCAAAACACTAAAGTTACCAAAGGCCCTTGCTTTACGCAGTGAGCCATTCCAGCTCATGGAAATCTACAAAACAGTTAGGTACTTAATAACCACCTTGGCCTTCAGGTAACATTTTGATTTGGCTTCTTCTGGAACAACTGGTTACCAGAGAGACTACCCGAATGTAGGCTACTAATAACGTATTTGGGGTTTGTTCCGAGGCAATAGCCGTTTTTACCCCGACATCAAAGCTCCTTTTGACACCACATATTAAAAATTCATACTAAGAACATATCCCAGACAATACGATCAAAATACGCGCAACACAACATGAAAACATTTGTTTCCTATGCGATTTCGTGTTGCCCATGGCTGAGTGTTTCTTCGCCATATCTTTTGAAATCAATTCATTTCATAAGTTTATATTCTTAACAAATGTAGTGATCACTACATTACAGCCATTCACGCCATAATAAATGGAAGCTAAGAAAATAAAAGATTTGCGTGGGATTCGATCCCACAAGCAAAAACACATCCATTGATTGAATCCATTGCATTAGCCTACATCGCAAGCTACTGAAGCACATGGGAATACCAGGAATTATGGCAAAATCCATATCATGGCACAACGCAATACCGGTATTCATACCGGTATACCGCCCACCCCTAGCGACCGGCACTAAAAGTGTATTTTTCACAATGCAAAAAATAATATTAATGTCATTCTGTTTTCTATTTATATTCTATTTTATATACGATGCTGACGTCAGCAGACAAATTTTCCTAATCACGTGGTAAGTTCCTGCAGTGGAAATGCAGCAAACAATGGGCTGCAGGAACCTTCTAGTTCCTTCAAAAGGTAGTTCTGGGAACTAAAAGTTCCAGAACCTTGCTACATTCATTTTGTGTTTATGCATGTAGCTGCCCCTCAGTTTGACATGAGGTCATGCTCACAGAGTAGTTGGGTCCCATGGCACGGATGGCGTGGCCAGTCAGAGTGGCGATGGTGAAGAGCTGAGGAGACACCTCCCGTACCGCCTAGAGAGAGGGGGAATTCCTGAGGTGTGTGAGGAAGAAAAAGTGACATTCCCACATTTGAATAGTTTGTGTTCTGACCTTCTCTTTCATCTCACAGAGCAAGTCCACCATAACCATGCGGCCCTCTGCATCAGTGTTCCCCACACGCACCCTGCGACCTGCACGCGACACCACTAGCTCATCAGCCACGTAGCAGTCTGCGCACACACACACACACAGGGACAAATAAAAAAACATGTGGCTTCATTCTCGAACGCAGTTATGAAGAATTTAAGAAGGAATTTCTTCTGAATTGGATTTAGGAAAAACATTGGCATTCATGAAAGTTCTCTCATCTGGGATTTGTTCTGAACTTCAGAAGACTCGAACTCGAAATAGCAGTCGTAAATCGGCCAGTTGTCTCAAATGCGACTCCTTAAAAAACCACAAGGATCAAAGGAATTGCATTTGAGAAAACTCTCCGTGTTTGAAGCGTTAATGAAGTTATGAAAAATCGTTAACTCTACAGACTATGGCAAACTGTTTTATCATTTAACCAATTAATTTTTGATATCCAAAATTCGAATTCTTGATATCAAGAATTGCATTTTGGATATCCAGAATTCGAATTTTGGATATCCAGAATTGCATTTTGGATATCAAGAATTCATTGGTTAAATGATAAAACGGCTTGCCATAACAGACATCCTCGGATTTAAATAATTATAATACAATTCCACTGCTCATCTTACTGGTATGTTGCACTGACGCACCTGTGCACCGGTTGCTTTTCGCTTGGACATAACTTGCGTTGCTGTTGCTTTCCTAATTGTGTTGATTCTGACTGCCCTTATAAGGAGCTGTCGGGGCGTGTATGTATGCAAATTCAGGAGCACGAGGACACACTTTAAACTTAAGACAACTCTTCCCGGGAAGCACAGCTCAGAAAACTTCTGCTGCATAGGAACACATTTTCAAGCTTTCGTGAATTAGGCGGATGTCCTTTTCTTACGTTGTTTTTCCGAAGCCCGTAAGAAACAATTCAGAAGAAACTGAAGAAAATGTTCGAGAATGAGGCCCATGGAGAGACAGAGGGAGTTAAAAAAGAAAGAAAAAGAGATTCCACTGACCTGCCCCTACGCTGTTCCTCACCATGGCCATGGAGCCAACTACTTTCAGATGCTTAGGCTTCATCTTGGCCAGGACCTGGAGTGAGAGGAAGTTAGATCAACATCACCAGTACTACCAGAGTTAAAACAACACTACCCATACTACTACAGGTAACAGTGGAGGCAGTAGACCAGCCTCACTGACAATAACTGACCTGGAAGAAGCCAGCTACAGCTGCTGCTCCACACTTGTCCCTGTGCATCCCCGCCATGATGCCTCCAGCCTTGATGTCTGCTCCTCCCGTGTCATAGGTGATTCCCTAATGTTGGCACGTGCACATACACAACTTGATTAGAGCATAACAGGGGGTGATATACTTATGTTGGTGTTGGGGTCTCAGCTCTGTATTTGGGTCAGAGTCCCAAGTCTTATGTGGTGGACTAGGGTCCCAGGTACTAAAGCAGCAGTGTTCTCACCTTGCCCACCAGCATGAGGGTGGTTTGGATTGGGCCTTCTCCACAGTACTGCAGCTTCACCACTCTGGCCTGGTGGCGGGGCACCGCTACGAATACGCACTCACATTACAACAACACTCAGGAGAGCAACTTCACTCAACAGTGCTAGTAATGGATTAATTGATAAAAAGCCTGCTGATGGGTGATTGGTGGTAGTCTACCATTGGCACAACGGTTAACAGCAGCCAGACAGGGGTACTCTTTCTCCAGCACCTTCAGCTCACTCACCACCTCCACCTTTGGAAGAACATGAGGTCAGACCTCCTTACAGAACATGGTGTCCGACCAGGGACGGACTGGTCATCTGTAACACCGGGTGTTTTTCTAGTTGTCCGCTTAACAATTGGGGTTAATATAGGGTTAGACCACACTTCAATAACAAGTGTGAGTTCATAATATCTGCGACCACGTAACCGCATGCAACTTTTGTGGACGGGCCGAGCTGTAGAGCTGCTAGTTGCAGCTAAAAATAAAGTGCTGTGTGCCTGACTGGCCCAGGCGAATTAGCTTGATATTGCCAGACCAATTCACAATTGCGTATTAAGTCTGGAACCTCTCAGTTCCATTTTTAGCCCATGGGTTAGGAAATGGGTTCTTAACCCATTTCCAAGACGTCATCTTGTGTATTTAGAAAAATGCCTGAAAAGGCACTCCAGTCATCACATCAACCACCCCCGACAAGAGGTGAGAGGTACTTTGCTGAAGCAGGGCTCATAGCATTAAAGATCTAACATTGTAACATTTTACATGAGAAGTGTAAAAAATATTTTTGGTTCATTAGTACACTACGACAGGACTATGACCAACTATGACCACCACAGTCTAGATCAGGCTTCCCCAATTAGATTTCCAAAAGGGCCAAATTTGGTCAGGCATGCCAAGCAAAGGGCCAACATGTTTTTTTGGGGCGACAGTTTTCTGCGCGGATGTTACTTCTATTATGATTTTATAATTATTAGTAGTGGTGTTGGGAATCACACAAGAGAACATTTTTCTCTAGAACAAAAAATGATTACAAAACCGACATTTAATTATGAAATTTCCCTGGAGCATATTCTGTGCAAAGTCAGCAAACAAAAAGTCCAGCAAACACAACAGACAGCTGTTCCATTTCGTTTCGGTCACAGGACGTCTATTGCTATAGTGAAAATGCTTCTGTTTTCGAATTGGTAGTAGACTGGAAAAACACTCCCCTGCTAAAACTTCGACTCTTCTGATAGCCGACAGCGGAACTTGCTTCAACAGCTCAACAACTTTTATTTTTTCTCTTGGTTTAAAACTTAGGCAGCCATGTCGATTGCACATTGTTTAATTAACTCGGCAATCGGCGAATGGCTTGCCAGAGCTAGGATTCATTGTTTTACACATAGTTAAAACCGAGTGCTTGTATGGTGTTAACATGCTTGCAATTTTTTGTTTGCACTGGTCAGATTTTCTGGGTAGTTTGCATTAAAACTGGCAGCATGAAGGAAGTTAAAGCTGTCAGCGTGGGCCAGACATTTAGCTCTTGCCGGCTGGATCTGGCCCGCTGGCCGCTAATTGGGCTGGTTGGCTGGTCTAGATAATTAATGGGAAACACTTTGGGTGACATGAGGTCAGACTTCCATACAGGTGTTAATTGCATTTCTGGTACCTGAACAGGGCTGTCCTTAAAGAGAGCCTGGACGTATTCAGTCACACGAGGAGCAGCCATACGCTCTGGATCTGACCCTCCGATGTCCCGGCACACCAGCCTGAGAGGGTGGAGGGGGTAGCAGAGAAAAGAGGGTAGGGGCAGCGAGAGGGGGGAGGGAAAGACAGGGGCAAGGAAGTAAAAAGGAGAGAAGTGGCAAGGGTGAGAGAAATGGAGAAAAGGGGGATGGACAGACAGTTGGAGAGAAGAAAGGAGGACCAGAGAGAGAAAGAAAGATAAAAGGTAAGGTGTGGTTAAACCATCACACACATTCAAAATATCCAGTAACCAAGACTCTGGTTTTACATGTTGTGAATTACTTCTTCAAATCAGAGCTTATTTCTGATGACCGTCTCACCTGCCACCCTCAAGAGCAGAGGCCAGGTCCAAGAGTATCTGTCCCTGGGCCTGCTGGGCCACCCACAGTCCCAGGACACACACCTTGTATGGGCTGGGCTTCAGACTTGCCTCCCTCACCTCCAGAGGCTGGGGAACACAGGTACACACTGCTCTGAGCATCCAATCAGACAGTACAGTGTAAATAATGTGTGCGCATATGAGTGTCTGCATATATCTCACCATGTAGAGAGCATGCAAGGCCCCCAGGGCAGCCACCAGGGTGCTCCTCTTGTAGCTGCTGTGGCATGGACAGATAAGAAGAGGGCGCTGCATGCCTGCTTTCATGGCCCTGAGGGAGAAAGACAAATGATTAAATGTTTAAAACTCTCTGCTGCAAACCAGGTTTGACAAGGTAGTCTTAGATTGCATGACTGACCGGTAGACAATGCAGTCTCAGGTCACTGACCGTTTGATACCACTAATGGCAGCATCACTGAAGCGCCTGATGTCATCGTAGTCACGGATAACAGGGCCAGTAGAGGAAAACACAAGGCGGTTACCAGGGAGACCAGGGACCTTCAACACCACAACCTCCTCCCCTAGACCACTGTCAACCTGGGGGGGAAAGGGGGGGTGGGGTTAATATTCAGCATGTGTCCTCTTTATAATCCAACGGAGTGCAGTGTCACATTGACATTGTTTGGATAAGCATTGACATAAAATGTAAATTAAAATAATTTGCCTCCAGTTTAGCTTGCTCTCTCCATGTCCCAGCTCTGGTCTACAGCGAGTTTCCTACAAATATCTCAACTGGGCACTCTGCAAAGTTCATATTTTGCAGGTGTCCTTTTTAAAATCCAACGGAGTGCAGTACCGCGATGGAACTAATGCGATTAACAAAGGCATTCACAATTAAAATAAACTAGCAAGGAAAATAGGGACATTTGCTTGTACAACCGATAATCATCTGCTTTCAAAGGAGCTGGCTAGCAAACAGAACGACAATATAAAGTGGATATACTTTCAGTATAGATCAGTGAATTTTGTTGCATAAATTAATGTGTTTACTGATATCAAAACTGCTGTTTGTAGTGGTAAGACAATTTAACAGAACCAATATAGTACATTTTGATCAACATAAGCAATATATAACATAGTAAACAGAAGACAAATTAAGGCTACATAACCATTCGCATGAATGTAGATTACCAAAGCATTGGCAATTTGACTAGAATAGATGTGGTTGTTGAACAAGTACTTGAGAGATGACCGAGAATTTTAATAGTGATCTGGGAAATATAGGTATCAAAAACACTGAGAACTGTCATCACCAGCTGCATCATGGGCACTGCTCACAGGTGCACACTATAATTCCAGAAATCTGTGTCACTGACATCATCGTGGGCACTGTGCCCTATCTGGGTGTGTGTGCCACCAATTTTATCACAGGCACAATGCACTATCTTGAATCTGTGTGTCTTTAGTGTTGTTATCCAGTTCCAGAACTCTGTGTTCCAGCCTCCCACAGACCAGAGTCGGACGTCCTGATTTTTGCTCCACGGTACTGATACAGAAGAGGGAGACACTGAGCTGTCTCTCAGAGTTTTGTTGCGGGGTAGGTTAGGTCATATACTCTCTGCTTAAGCATTAATAAAGGCTAATGTGGCTAAATGGCTTGTCTTAGTGTCACTTTTCTTGATACCTGGTAGAGTTGTTGTTTTTCTTCCTTACTACACATAGCACATACACTGGTATAAATACAGTGCCCTCCAAAAGTATTGGAACAGTGAGGCCAATTCCTTTATTTTTGCTGTAGACTGAAAACATTTGGGCTTGACATCAAACGATGAATGTGAAACCAGAGATCAACGTTTCAGCTTTTATTTCCAGGTATTTACATCAGGATCTGATGCACAAATTAGAAAATATCACCTTTTTGTTCGAACCCACCCATTTGTCACGTGAGCAAAAGTATTGGAACATGTGACTGACAGGTGTGTTTTGTTGCCCAGGTGTGTCCTATTACATACATTATTCAATCAATAAATACCACTGAATGTCTACACTCAGGTTCAGATTGGGTAAGATAGGTTTTGTCTATGCAGACTGTATTCAGAGGTGAAAACAACATGAAAACCAGAGCGCTGTCTTTGGGTGAAAAACAAGCAATTGTGAGTCTTAGAGAAGATGGAAAATCAATCAGAGCCATTGCAGAAACATTGGCCATAGCCAGTACAACCATTTGGAATGTCCTGAAGAAGAAGAAAACTACTGGTGTACTAAGTAACAGACGTCGAACAGGTAGACCAAGGAAAACATCAGCAGTTGATGACAGAAACATTGTGAGAGCTGTAAAGAAAGACCCTAAAACAACTGTTAGTGAGATCAGCAACAACCTCCAGATGGCAGGAGTGAAGGTATCACTATCTACTGTTCGCAGAAGACTTCATGAACAAAAGTACAAGGGCTACACCAGAAGATGCAAACCACTCATTAGCAAGAAGAATAGGAAGGCCAGGCTGGAATTTGCCAAAAAGTACAGAGATGAACCTCAAAAATTCTGGGACAAAGTTTTATGGACTGATGAGACAAAGATTAACTTTTACCAAAGTGATGGAAAGGCTAAAGTTTGGAGAAAGAAAGGAACTGCTCATGATCCCAAACACACAAGCTCATCTGTGAAACACGGTGGAGGTAATGTCATGGCTTGGGCTTGCATGGCTTCTTCTGGGACGGGCTCATTAATCTTCATTGAGGATGTAACACATGATGGCAGCAGCAAAATGAACTCGGAAGTCTACAGAAACATTTTGTCTGCCAATTTAAGGAAAGATGCAACCAAACTGATTGGCAGAGCCTTCATCATGCAGCAAGATAACGACCCAAAACACACTGCCAAAACAACAAAGGAGTTCATCAGGGGCAAGAAATGGAAGGTATTAGACTGGCCAAGTCAATCTCCAGACTTAAACCCTATAGAGCATGCATTTTACCTGCTTAAGAGGAGACTGAAGGGAGGAACCCCACAAAACAAACAACAACTGAAAGAGGCTGCAGTGAAAGCCTGGGAAAGCATCAAAAAGGAAGAATGCAAAAGTTTGGTGACGTCAATGGGTCACAGACTTGCTGCAGTTATTGAAAGCAAAGGATTTGCAACTAAATATTAAGTCTTATTCACTTAAATATGTTTTAAGTATATCTGTTCCAATACTTTTGATCACATGACAAATGGGTGGATTCAAACAAAATGTGATATTTTCTTAGTTGTGCATCAGATCCTGATGTAAATACCTGGAAATAAAAGCTGAAACGTTGATCTCTGGTCTCACGTTCATTATTTGATGTCAAGCCCAAATGTTTTCAGTCTACAGCAAAAATAAAGGAATTCGCCTCACTGTTCCAATACTTTTGGAGGGCACTGTATGTAATGTTGTTGTTTGTGTGTACCTACAGAGCTGTAGTCCTGCAGAGGTGCTTTCAAGCATTCCAGTTCATGGGGAAGAGTTTCATGGTTCTGGGTGACCAACAAGATGCCATCGTAACTGGAGAGGGGTTAAGAAAAACACGGTTAGAAAGAGACACATGTACACACACATTCATTATAATATTACTTACTTTTGGTTCTTGCAGTCAGTGGTCCACTCAATTGGCTGGACACTGGAAATAAAAACATTCATCAAATCAAAGCACACTTTAATGCTGTAGTAGAAGGTTCAGTCAAACAAGCTATGTTTATTAGCCTGTGAAGGATTACTGCTCGTGTCTAAGCATAGGACTGGAACGCCATTGTAGTCTGACAGGGTATCAGGGGAAGTAGGTCAAAGTCTACCTTCCTCTCTGTCTTCTTTGTAGACCAATAATAGGAAGGCTAGCACTGCAAAGGAATAAAAACCTGTGCAGCACCATCTCTCTGAAATACTCAGGTTTCACTAACTCTCCTGGGCGATACCATCCCAGAATTGTCCTGTTGACTTGAACTTGAAAGACTTGGACAGGAAGCTACCGCATCTCATCAAAATCTAGACCGTTTAGTATATGATAATATTGTGGGTCCTGAGGTTAGACCAGGTGAGAACCACTGAAAGACAAGTGAAAGACCACAGCGTTTCATTTTCTAGGCTTCATTGTTGGAGATTTAACGGGTGAAGATCTACCCACCCTCAGCCAAGCACCATCGTTTTCCTTTAGGTGCACCTAAGAAGATAAGCAATCAAGCTAGCTATGCTTGATTAAAAAACGTAAAGCAAAACATTAGTTAAGTTCATAGTTGTTTATGATAAATCAGAGGTTTAGTCTCTTACCGGGTGCACATTGTTGGCCTTGCGACGTCTCCAGAGGAAGAAATAACCGTCAGCGGACATACACTCCCTTGTTCACGTGACGCAATAGGTGCGTTCGACTTCATGCAGCGCCGGCGTCGCCTGCAACCACCGGCTTGAAGCTGAGAATGCCAAAGGCGGCTTCAAGTCAGCCGGGCAGCAGGCGGCTGCAGGCGACGCCGGCGTTGCATGAAGTCGAACGCACCAATTAATCTCACAGAGTGTATCATGGGAGTTGTAGGCGTTTATCGGAAATATTAAACATTTCTTCCCAATCAAAATACCCAGTGGCTTTCCTATGAAATGTTGTACTTTTATATTATCAATTGTACCATAATCAGTTTCATGGTTATGGTACTACGGATACATCATTTTAACCCTACAAAACGCTGAACCAGGAACTATACCCTCCGTATTTTGACAGAGCCTTGCTTTTCCAACAGAGGGGGAGGGGAGAGTGCAACACAGGGGAGTGACTGTTTCAGTCCAAAGTGCATTTTCAAGTTTGTACAATGTGCTTTGCATACCATAAAAGTAACATTCCCTAGTCAGCATTGAACTTTAATCTGTGCAGGAGATAAGGCGCTTTAGTTTTTGCACAGAGTGGTGTGATCAGGTAGGCGACATTTGCCTTGCTGAAGTCTTGTGTGCCTTTGTTGTTGCTCTTTCTCTGATTAATTAGTAATGTATCTGCAGTTGTGGGTCTAGCTAGACTAAACCGTTTTGAATGTATCTGTTGGGAAGGATACATTCAAAACGTATTTCGTTACAGAATACATGCCCAAAAATGTATTTTGTAACGTATTCCGTTACGTTACTGAATACTTGGATTACTTCCACATTGAATTGCATTTTATAAGTGTAGGAATGCGACCATCAAAGTCTGCTTACTAAAATGCGTTTCCCGATAACGATGGATCTTAGTTGTTACAAGGTTCTCCACGAGCAAAATAACGAACCATCTTATTTTTACGTGCGTTTCCCGAACATGCTCGTAAGGAAAACCCTTGTACGTGTCTCTTAAAAACTATTTCAGAGTGGATGATAAGCATGCATTGGCCAACCCAGAGCCAATGACTCTATGGCTCTGGGCCAACCATGGTACGTGAGTTTGCGTTCCTTGTGCATGTGATGGCCATGCATTGGCTTAGCCAATAGCATTGCAGAAGGAAAGAACGAGAGGCAATGACATGGGAGCGATACATGTAGTTGTTAGCAGAGCCATAGAAAAAGAGAGTTGCGACACTTCCATAGACTCCCATTGTTATCGAGGAATGCGGAAGTTAAGCGTGTCTCATGCAACCTATAGTTCCAAACATGGTATTTTCCACCGTTGAACCCCATTCATTTTCAGTGTCTACGAAGTAAGTTAGCTGGTAAATTGATGAAAATCATGCATTTTTTCATATTTCAACCACCACATATCAATTGTTATGAGTAGTATTTCATATGGCCAACTTAAGATAAACATTTTCGTAAGATTATAGCTTGTTAGATTCTAAATGCAGTTAGAGCTGTTAGAGCCATATATGGCTTATGGGGTCCGAAGCAAGTGAGCTGGTAAATTGATGAAAATCCTGCATTTTTTCATATTTCAACCACCACATATCAATTGTTATTAGTATTATTTCATATAGCCAGCTGTAGATAAAATGTACTGTAAGATTATGGCTTGTTAGATTATAGCTTGTTAGATTCTAAATGCAGTTTGCGCTAGACTATAGTAGAGCTATGCAACACTTTTACTGTAGCTAGCTTTGCGGTCTAAGTTTTGTGAAAAGCAGACATTAAGATCACCTGCTCACTACAAACAAAAGGAGTGGAAGAACACTGGACATATTGTACAATAAAATGTTTTATTGAATTGCAGTTGGTTGCCTTGTATATTCTGTTCAATTTTTTTCTATTGAACAGTTGCCGGTGATCATGGTTAGATTCAACGTGCATCAAGTACAAACGTGTTGTTAATGTGGTAAATTGTAAGTGGGCTGATGAAGAAAAAAAAAAGTTGAACAAATCCCATTTACTTCAACAGTCGAAGGTTAAACGTTAAGTGGAACAATGTAGGGTAGCATAGCCATTTCCAGCTCTGCTTCACAATATTGCGTTATGCATTATAAGTTAATGTTATACATACATGTTAATAAAGTAGCATACATACATGATACAACACACCAGTAACCAATTGATATTGTGTTAATATACCGAAAATATCCGTGAATCGAGATGGTGCTGCTGTCGGTCCCGCCGAAAACCATTCAAACACGTTGACAGCAGTGGGTTTTCATTTAACTACAGCGAGCTACCGGAACCACGTGACAAAAAAGCTCTAGCTTTTTTCCTGCGTTTCACTGGCAGTGAGTGTTCACACATGTTGTAGTTCACTCCATTGTTCACCAAAAACGTCAGCGAGGACTGCCTAATGTAGATAAGAGTCAGCTGAAGATAGCCAGAATATCGGATTTCTTCAACTGAGCCTGTTTCATTCGTAATTTGCCTGAGAAAGCGACTTCCGTTGGCCAGCTCCATTGAAAACCATTCAAAAAAGTTGACAGCAGTGGGGCTTTTTGGAACTACAGCGAGCTACATGAACCACGTGATCACGTGTCGGCGAGATCAAAGCGTGTCGCAACTCTCTTTTTCTATGGCTCTGGTTGTTAGTACAGTGCAGAGCCATAGAAAAAGAGAGTTGCGACACTTCCATAGACTCCCATTGTTATCGAGGAATGAGGAAGAAAAGCGTGTCCCACGCGACCTATAGTTCCAAACATTGTATTTTCCACCGTTGAACCCCATTCATTTTCAGTGTCTCCGAAGTAAGTTAGCTGGTGAATTGATGAAAATCATGCATTTTTTCATATTTCAACCACCACATATAATTTGTTATGAGTAGAATTTCATACGGCCAACTTAAGATAAACATTTTCGTAAGATAATAGCTTGTTAGATTCTAAATGCAGTTAGAGTTAGACTGTAAGTCTAGTATCTTACGTACAGCTAAGCAACACTTTTACTGTAGCTAGCTAAAGAGCATTTGTATCAGAACCAGAAGTCCGTTGGTTTATAGTCTTTCAAATTAGTTCTAGTTATTGGTGTTTGTTGGCGTACAAAGATTGTCTTTATTTGCCTATAGAGCTAGCAACAATGAATGGAATATTATGGGGTCCGAAGCAAGTGAGCTGGTAAATTGATGAAAATCCTGCATTTTTTCATATTTCCACCACCACATATCAATTGTTATTAGTAGTATTTCATACAGCCAGCTGTAGAGAAAATGTATCGTAAGATTATAGCTTGTTAGATTCTAAATGCAGTTTGTGCTAGACTATGGGTCTAGTATCTAGAGCTAAGCAACACTTTTACTGTAGCTAGCTAGAGAGCACGTGTATTATAACCAAAAGATCGTTGGTTTATAGTCTGTCAAATTAGTTCTAGTTATTGGTGTTCTTTGGCATACACAGTTTACAGAATCTGCTTTTAGAGCTTTTAGATTAGAGCTAGCAACAATGAATTGCAGATTAAAGCCTATCGTCCAGCAACGCTCGGCAGGAATTTCAGGTCCACTCAGTAGTTAGCTAGTTAGCTCAACTAGATGCATCTACTACTGCGGTCTAAGGTTTGTGAAAAGCAGACATTTAGATCACCTGCTCACTACAAACAAAAGGAGTGGAAGAACACTGGACATATTGTACAATAAAATGTTTTATTGAATTGCAGTTGGTTGCCTTGTAAATTCTGTTCTATTATTTTCACAGTATTGCTGGTGATCATTTGCTGGTGTTGCTGGTGATCATGGTTAGATTCAACTTGCATCAAGTACTACAAACATAAGTGTTGTTAATGTGGTAAATTGTCAGTGGGCTGATGAAGAAGAAAAAAAAGTTGAACAAATCCCATTTACTTCAACAGTCGAAGGTTAAACGTTAAGTGGAACAATATAGGCTAGTTACTGCTAGCATAGCCATTTCTAGCTCTGCTTCACAATATTGCGTTATGTATTATAAGTTAATGTTATACATACATGTTAATAAAGTATCATACATACATGATACAACACACCAGTAACCAATTGACATTGTGTTAATATACCGAAAATATCCGTGAATCGAGATGGTGCTGCTGTCTGTCCCGCTGAAAACCATTCACACAGGTTGACAGCAGTGGGGTTTTTTTTTTACTACAGCGAGCTACCGGAACCACGTGACAAAAAAGCTCTAGCTTTTTTCCTACGTTTCACTGGCAGTGAGTGTTCACAATGTTGTAGTTCACTCCATTTTACACCAAAAACGTCAGGGAGGACTGCCTTATGTAGATACGAGTCAGCTAAAGATGGCCAGAATATCAGATTTCTTCAACCGAGCCTGTTTCATTCGTCATTTGCCTGAGAAAGCGACTTCCGTTGGCCAGCTCCATTGAAAACCATTAAAAAATGTTGACAGCAGTGGGGCTTTTTGGAACTACAGCGAGCTACATGAACCACGTGATCACGTGTCGGCAAGATCAAAGCGTGTCGCAACTCTCTTTTTCTATGGCTCTGGTACAGTGTAGGAACCACAAGATAGAAGTTCTGGGAAATGCATGGAGTTGCCTTAACTTATTTAGAGAGTGAATAGACTCTCTTTAACTAAATACAGTTACTCATAATTTGTATTCTGAATACGTAACGCCGGTACATGTATTCCGTTACCCCCCAACACTGAGTATAGATAAGATGGTGGTACCAGAGAATGTCTAATAAAGAGAGAACTCCCACTCTCGGGAAACTTCCGGGTTCTGAACTGGTTGCAGTTCCACTCAAGTTCCATATGAGGGCGCTAACGGTCGAGTGCAGAATGAATGAAGGTCTATGGAGCTATACCCCTCAAAATCCACTTTTCTCAGGAAATAATTTTTTGTCTAGTAATTTGAATTCTGAAATCGAAAGGGGAGGCAAAAAAAATACACACCACTGGGTGTTAGATTTGTTTTAAAGTCGCCTTTCTGTTCTAAAAAGCCTTTGAAAATGGCATTGACGTCATACACATCGTACGACCAGAGCTACTGCTTGACGACAAGCTCTGGTTACTTCCACTTTACTCTCGAGGCATCGACAACACAGCTGACAGGTTAGGCTCTCCCTGTCAATACACATGCTAGAAAGAGTTTTGGCTTGCTAATGTTGTTGCTAATGTTGCTAATGCTCTGACATTCTGGTTCTGCTTCGGATGCCATCAAGCGGGATCTCTGGTCGTAGTCAGTCCTTGACTAACCAATCAACATTCGTTAGCAGAATGCTAGCGTGTTATGGGCAACAACGATTTACCCTGTAAGAAATCGAAAGGACATAAGTACTCGTTCATTCAACTTTTGACCTGTAATCCATGTTGAACATGCAAAAACTATAATCAAATCTGAGATTTATCAACAACAATCAGGCGAAAGAGGCAAATTTAGCCGTTTAGCTCCATAGACTCCCATTCAACATGCACTCGACCGCGATCACTCCCAGTGGAACTCTGGTGGAACTGCAACAAAATTCGGTACAATGGGGATAAATAGGGAGTAGGCAGGCTCTCCTTAAACAGGCTCTGGTGGTACTGTCAGGCCAAATAGTGTCCTAGGGCCAAATAGTGTCCTACCTGACGTCACAATGCCGTTCTGAAGCAAGGACGCGTCCGTCGCTATGCCGACCTTAAATTCCTGAAATATCTACGAGTGCTAGCAGGAAACTGTCATGGTTGCTGCTATACTGGTTACTAGGTAGGAAGTTTTGTATTTAGGCTTATTTAAACCAGTTTATTCTACGCTACTATTTAAAGTTTTCACTCGTTTGATAGCTGGTGCTAGCTGGCTAATTGTTTTCGTCAAAAAAATTCACTTATTTAGCATCAATTTTAACAGACCGGGAAGGCCACACGTATAGTATTCTACCTGCGTGTGTTGCTGTCTCAGGAATGTCGAACGAGTGAAAACTTTAAATAGTAGCGTGGAATAAACTGGTTTAAATAAGCCTAAATACAAAACTTCCTACCTAGTAACCAGTATAGCAACCATGACAGTTTCCTGCTAGCACTCGTAGATATTTCAGGAATTTAAGGTCGGCATAGCGACGGACGCGTCCTTGCTTCGGAACGGCATTGTGACGTCAGGTAGGACACTATTTGGCCCTAGGACACTATTTGGCCTGACAGTACCAGAGAATGTCTAATAAAGGGAGAACTCCCACTCTCGGGAAACTTCCGGGTTCTGAACTGGTGGCAGTTCAGAATGAATGGAGGTCTATGGAGCTATACCCCTCAAAATCCACTTTTCTCAGGATATATTTTTTTGTCTAGTAATTTGAATTCTGAATTCGAAAGGGGAGGCAAAAAAATACACACCACTGGGTGTTAGATTTTTTTAAAGTCGCCTTTCCGTTCTAAAAAGCCTTCGAAAATGTAATTGACATCATACACATCGTACGGCCAGAGCTACTGCTTGGCGGCAAGCTCTGGTTACTTCCACTTTTCTCTCGAGGCGTCGACAACACAGCTGACAGGTTAGGCTCTCCCTGTCAATACACATGCTAGAAAGAGTTTTGGCTTGCTAATGTTGTTGCTTCGTTAGCAGAATGCTAGCGTGTTATGGGCAACAACGACTTACCCTGTAAGAAATCGACAGGACATATGTACTCGTTCATTCAACTTTTGACATGTAATCCATGTTGAACATTCAAAAACTACCATCAAATCTGAGATTTATCAACGACAATCAGGCGAAAGAGACAAATTTAGCCGTTTAGCTCCATAGACTCCCATTAATTTTGCACTCGACCGCGATCACTCCCAGTGGAACTCTGTGGAACTGCAACAAAATTCGGTACAATGGGGCTTAATAGGGAGTGGACAGGCTCTCCTTAAACAGGCTCTGGTGGCACCTTATATCATATCTGCAGTTTAAGACATTGAAGTGCTTTTCGATATCAAGATTGAAGCCTTGTTTTCTTCCTCTCCATGTCCACTTTTCCAACTTCTCCCTGCCTGCTTCCATATTCATTCTGTCTTCTACACTGATTCTCTCCCTCCTCAAATTTGTTTTTATCCTTTGAACCTTTGATTTTAGTAGAGGACGCTAATCCTCTCACCTTGCTGATTTTGAGAGGATTCTCTGATAGGCTGTCCAAAAGTACAGGACGGTTGAGCATCTACGTGGTGCAGCAATGCGGTTGGTGCAGTTCCAGTGCAGCAATGATGACGGTGGAGTCAGGGTGGGCGTTGAGCAGAGTGAAGGGCTTGGTGTGGTGGACCTCAAGGCCTTCGATGCCTCCATGCCTTCCACCATGATAGAGTTTCTAGAGATGGGCCATAAGGGCATGGAGTGTGCTCAGAGGTACATACCATACTTCTGACAGATCCTCATCACCATGCCCTCATCCCCACCCTTCCAAATCCATGTTTTTGTCTGCCTATTCTCAGTCAGAAAATATTTTATTAAGACACGAAGTAGTGAACTCATTACCTTAGATTCAGTCTATCCAACCTACCCTCCCCCCACCTAGGGCCCTGTCCTCAGGCCAGTGTATAGTGCCTAGGTCGGAGGTGAAGTTGCTACCCCCGGTCTTGGCCCCAGAAAAGGTGGTGTGCGTCGGCATGAACTACCGGGACCATTGCCTGGAGCAGAATGCCCCCATCCCCAAGGAGCCAATAATCTTCAGCAAATTCTCCAGCTGCATCACCGGCCCCTACGACAACATCACACTGCCGGATGAGAGCCAGGTGAAGGAGGGAAGAAAGAGAGAGATAGATAAATTAGAAAAATTGGGGGGAGAGGAAAGGAGAGCAAGAAAGAGGATTAAGACACATAATTACTTCACGGTTAAGCTCTGTAGTGTGAGCTACTCTGGCAGGTGTAGTAGAAACAAGAGATTGGAAGAAGCATACATTTGTATCAAGCGTGGCTTTCCCCAGATTTGGGCTCACAGAGGAGCAGGGACCAGGAGGGAGATCAATACTTTTCTTTTGCATTTCTGATTGAAGGAGGTGGACTGGGAGGTGGAGCTAGCCTTTGTGATTGGACGGAGAGGGAAACACATCAAGGTGAGTCTCT